>NC_056744.1:569731083-569822049 GCF_019279795.1 Protopterus annectens | reverse complement strand
AGTCACACTTTACAATTCACATGACCACCTTTGGCAATCCTGCTGATGTCACCCACCTAGGAATACACCTCTAGGTTTGCTGTAACCCAGTATTCTCTGTAGTGCATGCTGTAACTGCATATTGCTGTAGTGTGATAAACTAGTTAGGTAGGGGATCTATTCCAAGAGAGACCAACTGTGTGTCTGTCTGTCTGCCTGAGAAAGTAACAATGCCTTTTAGAGTATGCACACTCTTTACAATTTGCATGACCACCTTTGGCAATCTTGCTGATGTCACCCACCTAGACATACACCTCTGGGACTGCTGTAACCGAGTAATCTCCGTAGCATGTGCTGTAACTGCATAATGCTGTAGTGTGATACACTAGTTAGGTAGGGGTTCTATTCCAAGACATGGCAGGTGTGTGTGTGTGTGTGTGTGTGTGTGTGTGTGTGTGTGTGTGTGTGTATGTGTGTTTGAATGTCAGAGCCTATGTGGAGGTGGCTGTGAGTGTCTAACCACTGGACATGTTGGGGAGCAGATTTTGTAGTTTTGCTATATGGTGTCCATCTTATATGTCACAATGTCCACCTCATGAGGAGTACACATGTCAGTCAGCAAGGGACTGTGTTGGCAAGCCATGCCCCTACATCTGGCAAAAGGCATGGTGAACAAAGTATGCAACCCTGCTATTACCCGGAATACGTCCTGAACCCATCTGTCATACACAAACACACTTGCCTAGAATATCCCGCTATGTTTCTAGTACCCTGCACATTGATGACAGACAGTAGGCATGGTGTGATTGCAGTGGGCTGCAGAGGGCATGGCACCCTGTACAGCAGTACAATAGGCACATAATTGTGGACAATGTGCCTTCACTATGTTCCCTATTGGATGCCTGCAACATATGTGGTGCCATCAAATGCGATCAACAGAGGCCATACAATGCCTTACACATGTGCCCTGTATGGACCGATGCCACTGACACCAGGGAATACCTGTATCATGCTATCAATGCAGGTGCACGGTCAACCTGCTGCCTATAAGCAGGTCCTGCCACACCAGGCCAGTATTGGCATATCAAAGGATAACAGTCTGTGTACACAACATGTGCCAGCCATACCAGGTACACCTGTACATGTCACTGTACATTATTGTTGGATGTGCACATCCCAGGCAATGTCCATGTCAAGGACTATCAAACACAGACATGGCATGCATTGCAAAGCTATGGGTGGCATGATGCCAAGGATTACCACTCACCCAGCCTTGTACAGCCATCTTGCACAGCCAACCACTACACACCCATGAAGCAATGCACAAATGCATGTCAGTACTGGCACCTTGTGTCCGTGTGTGGGGTATAATGCTCCCAACCACAGTCACTCCCGTATAACTCCCATTGGCATACCAGCAGATGTCAAACACGTTCACATGCCCTAGCCCATAGAACCTCCGGATATCCCTTGTGGTGCATGTAGTACCTGTGCATTACTGCAGTGTGGCAAACTAAGTAGTTTGGAAGTGTATTTGTTGGCCTGGCAAAGAGTGTCAATGTGAGTCCATTAGAGAGTGTGGCTGTGTTGACAATGACATCCGTTCATGTGGACAGCCATGTGTGCTACACCTAATGTATGTCTACTATATCTCTGTTGCAAATGTCGCTCACCAGCACACATATATGTTCTTACAGCACACCAACATGTCAGCTTTGTGGCACATGGAGTAACTGCATGCAATTGTAATAGTAATGACTAGTCAATCAGGGGGTTGAACCCCTGTACTGGTAGGTATGTGACAGACGATGCTTAAGGTTTTATTCTCCCAGCCCTTCTCTGATGTACTTTGACTCTGTCTGTCCCTCCCACATACGTTCTGGTGGATGTGGAGGTGTACACCTGCTCAGCAGCAGCTTGTATTTTGTAAGTGATGGTTATGATCAGGTGATGGCCTCTTCACCTGCTGCAGTCCTCCTCTAGCTGATTGCATGTGGAACAGCTGTGATGATGTTCCCATAGCCAATCACATAAAAAACACAGTACAATATCTAGGAACATCATGTTGGTGTTTGCCCATGACAGTCGCTGTGAGTGGTACCTGGATTTTGTGTTTGGTAAACGGCATCACAGATGATATCTAGATGTTCCTCAAACAACATACACAGTGGGAAATAGCCTAAAGACAGGAGGATGATGTGCCAGGCATGACTACAGCATGTAAGTGTAGCTATGCTTCATTTAGACTACTGCCTGTTTAACAAGTTTTGTGTCGTAATGGCTATTCTGCATGTTTTAAAACTGACAAGACAGTGCTCTGTTTGTGAGGGACCCCTAACTGGTCAGTGTGTGGAACCATTTGTTTCCTGTGTTACTCACTAAGCACACATCTGTGAACTACAGGAGCATAGTGTGAGGATTGCTGTCAATACATGGTGATAGTGATGAGTTACTGCCATCGCATCCCTGATTGGACATATGTCACATGAAACAGTGGTATGAGAGACACTGCCTGGGGTTCTCAGTGACATGCCAGTAATGGGCCACTGTTCATAGCTGCAGTCACAAGTCTTCTACACTTTGTACAGATGTCATGCAGTATATATGAATGTGTTGTGCTCCCTCTGCAAATGTATACTATCTGTTGTGTTGGGTTGATGGTCATATCTATGCATGCTGTTATAAGTAATCCTGAATGCTGTTGACTATTTCTAAGCCATATCTGTGTTTAAACTGCAACACCATAGGCTGTGTGGGTTTGGATGTCCCGGCAGAACCTCCTGTTCCACTTCAGCTGGCCATGGCACCGGGCACCAGCACATCTGGGGCCCAGCCTTGGACCTCCACCTCTGTTGGCTCTGCACCACCTTCTGGTGGTACTGCCACTGCGGATGGGGATTGTCCCCCCTGGGAGCAGGTTCAGACAGGAACATGTCCAATGTCGTACAGTCCCAGACATGGTGCGTAGGGGCTCAATAAGGGGTTCGAGGCCAGATACGCCAGCTCAAGTGCAGAGTGTCACATTTACAGGGTGAGGCTGCCCCTCCTAGACAGCCCCCAGCACTGCCACCTTTGCAGCTGTTTTGGTGCAGTGGTAGCTGCCCATGGCTGGGGACCTCCGTCCCACTGTTTCCATCTGGGGGCTCATGGGCTTGTGACTGCTGAACACCCCACCCCGTCCGTGGTGTATCCCCCTACATGTGTTATATACCGACCCTGTATGCTTTCTTGTCTGTCATCCTACCCTACCTATCCTCCATGAGCATACCTACTCTCCTTCCCCCACATCCCACTCTCACCCTACAGAAACAAAAGGCCAGTCGGTTCCTAGAACAACATTTGCCCCATACATAGCTGTCCATTTCACACACATGTCCACTGGACACATGTAACCCTTTTAATATGCATCACAACATACTCCAGTTGTCCTCACCCCTGTCTCTCAGGCACACGATCCTAGTATGCACATGACTCCTAAATGTTCCAGGTACACGTGATGCGGACAACCCCATTGTACACACAACACTACTGGTCCCTCTATGGTTACCCCATTTACCTTTATCATGATGATGATGTTGCACAAGCACCTTGCAAGAGTACTGTTCGCACATAATGATTGGACAGGAACTGTTGTGTTAATGTAAATAACATGCACAGAGTGATGTATATGGCCAATGTACAAATGTTTGCATGTATGAATGACACATGTCTGTCTGAGGGAGTCTTGATATTACATAGGACAACACCACTACATAATAAAGGCGTTGCTGGTGTTTCCCTTTTCATTACTTTGCAATGCTTTGTTGTCACATGGGATGTTCCTGATATATCTATATATATATATATATATATATATATGTATGTATCCATATCTGGACATAGACACTCACACATACATCTACATGATCGAATACATTTCCTATACTGTTGAATGACTGCGCTGGATGATATGTTTGTGATAAGGTCCGATGTCTGTATATCTGCCATGGCTTAGTGGTAAATCACAATAGCTGTGTGTGCAGGGTCCTGGTTTCGAGCTTTGCAGAGGCCATTTATTTTGTTGCTGGGCAGAACAAGGCCGTTGGATACGGAGTGATTAAGGCACATTAAAAAAGTTGTGAGCGGGTGTGCATGGGTTTGCATGGAGCTAAGCAATGCTAACCTCCAGTTACAGTTTCTTACACTCAGTTAGCCTCTACATTGTTTTACCAGTGTAATACTCGCATATTGGCGGCCAAACTGTCTTACACCTGCTTGCTCCCGCACTTGCAAGTGCACTGCATTTGGTGTCTGCATCTGACACTCACACCCCTGGGTGGGAGTGAGAACTACGATATTACCTTGTGATGCCTATTACATCAGATTACATGCCTACAGTATCGGGAATGGCTGCCCATTAGGTGACAGCATGCCGCTCGAATGTATGGAATCCGCGGCCTGTCCAGAGTTTGATTCATATTATTGGTGTGTTCCTCTTTCAATCTGCACCTGTCTGGCTAATACATGGGAACTGACATTCTTCAATGCAAACAATTAATTGGGTTTTGGAACCCATATCCTTCAGCCGAGTCATGCTACTGCATACCTAATATTCTATCATCTTTCTAAGGTTGTCAGTGGAATATGTGCTTTCTGTCCCTATCAGACCTCTCATACGATTGGGGAAAAATGCAAACTGAATCAGGGACATGGCATAACAACATCAGGGACACATTTAAATTATTGGTGCTATTAACCTGACACATTGACAAATTCAGAGCGCATGAATTCATACACATTTACTGAGGTAAATGATTTTATAACTCTTATTTGTCGTTATTCATTATGTGTAATTTACCACCTTTCCTCCAAATGTCATTAGTTTTAGGAGGGATTAAGTGGGACAGAGTTAGAAATTGAGTCGAAATTAGGGACGTCCCTGGAAATCAGGGGAAGTTCAGAGGTATGGTCCCTATTTGTTCCCTCGATGGTTTATGTCCTGTCCAGTTTATTTGCTCTTAGGGGTTGAGAGGTATGGGTGTCAGCTATGCCCATTTTGGAATATTATTTACATCCCTGGGGCGGTCCTAATACGACTGCACCAGCCAACACTTGCACGCCTAGGTCCATAATTGCATACCCATAGTTCCCCCACCTGCCACTCCTCTACAGCACTCATCCTTATTGTGGGTGCAGGTGGGGTATAAACACACCACTACACACTGCCCAATCTCCCCGTGTCGGGAAACATGTCGTACATTGTGTCGACCCATGGGTTATCAGGCTTGCACAACCTACTGGTTCGTGTACATCTACAGCCTGGTTTGATGAATCATTACCGGGACTGCCTCCGATGATCATTCATTTTTGGTGTCCCACAAGGGACATCGATGTCTATGTTTCAAGGTTAGACCTGGCAGGTCTCTCCCACTGGTAGTATCCTGCCGGTGTTCTGGGAAGCAGTGGTGTGTTTACTTTTATTGTGTGTCTGTATGTCTCACTGGCCTAGCTGGGGGGGTTGATGCTACATGTTACACGTTTGTTTATTGGACTCCTCACCCCCCCCCATATGCACGGCCTGTGAACATATGTAACTCATAACTGCTGTATCATATCCTAGCTATATACATGTGTATATTTACAGTCACATATATATATATATATCTATATACATTACTATATACAGATATATCTGTATATATATACATACATGTATATTTATATTTTGCGACCAAAAGAATACTATTCACAATTTTTGGGTTGTCTCACATGGGACACGCATGTGTTTATGTCACGATTAGACTCTGTACTTCATTATATCCTTACTCCCGTTAACATGACACTACAATAAATTAATAAGTATGACTATGTGGTAACACACACGTTACATATGAGAGCCTAATTATGTACATGTTCGGCATATTTCTTTTACAGATAGACCGGTTTAGTAATTGGTGTTGCCGTAGCAGGCAGATCACAGGAATGATTCCATGTGTGGGAAAGTCCTCACATTTGATTTTTTTTCAGCACAGCACTGACTTCAGACATTGTACACACTTCTGCGTCTTAGCAGTTTTGTCCCGTCCCTCTTCTGCGCAACCTATTATTCTATCTACTGTCGACGTTTGTAAGGGCACATTCATGTTATTTATGTCTCAAATGGAATGAATGTGTTGCAGAGAATGTACTTCTACATATTGATGTCTGCAGGTATGTATGCATATATACTTATAACGAACTCGCTGACCTCCATGGGGCGGTCCAATTAGAACCAGTCCATCCAACCCTGGCACTCCTGGCTCCATAGTTTCATATACATAGTTCCTCCACCCCACGTGTGTTCAACATACACACATACCATCCATTGTCCACTTGTTATCGCAGCCATGACACACCTCCACACATTGCCCTCTCCTGAGCGTTAGGGGCCCTACACGTATGTTGTCCCAACCCATGTATTCTCAGGCTTTCCCACCATTTAGTCCTTGAACATACCTGCCCTTGCTTGTGTAATGGCCGGATGGCCAAATGGTCTATCAATTTTTGGGTAGTCCCACCAGGGACTACCCTCTGTGTGTAAAGTAGACTTAGCAGATCAACAATGTTACTCCCACTGGTAATATCCTGCCTGTGGTGTGAATAGCAGTGCTTTGCTCACTCCTGCCCAGCTTGATATGACATATGCTGACAGCGCTATATAATACTGGGGTTGCTGTTGATTCCCTTCTCATTCCTTTTGTATGCTTTATTGTTACGTCATTCTTTCTTCATATATATATATATATATATATATATATATATATATATATATATATATATATATATATATATATATATATATATATATATATATATATATATATATATATTATATATTATATATCTGTATATACTTATATATATTTCCTATGCTGGGCACTGCTTAGACCCGTGCAAGCGCACTCAGACTTGCTTACTGGTACTTAGATGTGTTTACTGCTGCTTATTTATGCTTACACCTGCTTACTAGTACCTTATTCATTATGACAGTGTCACTTTGCTTGAATGATATTTAAGTTAACTATCTCATGCAATACGCTTATGTCGGTTTTACAGCAAAACAACATTCATTCCACATGGAAAATGATATGTGCTATTGTTGGGCTCAAACCATGAATGCCTGTTTGTTAGGTGGATGCTCTAAACACTACACTATTGACATTTACGTTGATTCTGCATGTTTTTCTCTATTTGAATAAATATGATGTGTAAGCTATGCTTGGCGGAGGGCAGTGATGAGCAAACATGCTGCGCTTTGCTTACACCTTCGATATTGCAGCAATTCAAATGTATAATAGGGACACGGGGAATCTAATTGTGAAAGGTCTAGGGACAGGGCTCAACATTCCACTACGTGCTTGTGTGTTTACTACTTCGATTTTATTTCACTATTCATGGACACTCTTGTATGCTTAGCATACATTTTGGTATCCAAGGACACTGAATTACTGACTTACTATTAGGGGTGGGCTCTACTAGTAGGCATAGTAGGTTTTGCAAGTGTCGGGGCATGTTTACGCCTCCGTAGAGCACTTGTACACACCCTCTGCACTCGCACACATTTCCTGTGCACGTCGAGGCACCCTCATACATATCCATATGGCGCTGCTGCGCCATCTGTAGTGAGGACGCTCGGCACAAGGCTAAAACCGTCCTTGCGCCAAGCTTCTTGAATCCTGGGGTCTGTTTTCACACTGGGAGAGCTAAAGTTAAGCTTTTACTGATAGTTTTGTGTGTTATTGTAAAGTTCATAGGTTTTATGAGTTTTCTTGGGGGGGGGTTGTTTGTTCTTTTTGAGGGCTTTCAAAAAACAAAATTTATGTAAGATGTGACATAGGCTCAAATGGATACGACATGAAACAACTGTATAAAAGACCAACCTGCCAAAGAGTATATACATGTAACATAAGAGTTGGAACTGGACATTTAGCAAAAGAGCAGTTATATATAAAAGGTGGTAATAATAACTATATAAGAAAATTATGCTTTCTGTAATGTCTTTCAATCTAAATGGTCTTATAGATAAATATAAAAACGAAAGAGTAGTGAACTATATTAAAAATGTAGAGTCCAAATAGCTATGCTACAGCAGACACACCTAGAAAGAACTGAACATGTGAATTTGGTAAAGAAAGGTTTTCAGGATGGTTATTAAGCAGAATATTTGGGATAAAGGAAAAGAGGAGTACTTCTATTAATTGCTAGAGGAGCTCCAATAGTGATAGAGGAGGGAAAAAAGATAATAATGGAAGATACATAGTACTAAGTGGCTTTTGGCTAGGGAAGAGGATTACACTGACATGCATTTACATCCCCCCTAAAATTGTATAATGTAGCTTAAGAAATTTTTGAGAGAAATAATCAGCTTTCAGCAAGGAATATTACTTATAGGTGGAGACTGGAATTTGGTTTGCAACAGTGAAGATGTGTCTGGGGGGCCTAGAAGGGATAATATAATAAGGGAGGGTAGATTTATGAAGAAATTTATGAAAATGTTTGGCATGGAAGATGTGAATTCAATACTAGGAGTTCAGAGTGACTTTACATGTTACTCACCGAGATACAAAAACTGGGCTAGGCTAGATATATTTTATATCTCACAGGAACATGTGCATTTAATTGAAGGTCTTGAAACGCACCCAATAACTATTTCACATCAAGCGCCAGTAATAACTAAAATAAAAGCACAAGGTAATGAAATGAAAATGAGACACTGGCGCTTTCCCACCTAGTGGTTGAAAAGAGAGGAATTTAAGGAATGGGTTGTGGAACTAATTCAGGAGCTACTAGAGAAGATAGATTTATCTTCTGAAAACATAGCTACGGAGTGGGATAAAATTAAAGTGGAGTTTAAAACTAGGATGGAAATAAAAGAAAGGGTGATATGGCTAAACGGTAACAATAATTATTTAGAGGGATTGACAGATGTTAAAGTATTGCAAAATAGGGTGAATCTCTCAGAACAAGAAAAGGAGCAACTGCAGAATGCTAAACAGAAAATAAGGGATTACCTCAATAATATGCACGAGTTTAGAAAGATTGCTGTTAAACAACTGTTTTTTGATAATAATTCTAGAGAGCAAAAACTTTTAGCACAACTCGGGCAACAAAAAGCGGAAAGGCCAGTCATCAAGCTTAGGGAACCTATAACAAGGAAGATAACAAGAGAAATACGGCCAAAAGGAGACAAGTATAAAACAATACTTCACCCAGAAAAATATACTTGTCGAGGAAATAAGGCAACCTCTGTTCTTCTTTAGAATATTTTAATGTTCCACCACAGGTAAATAACACGCCATCCAGGAGCACAAAACACAGCAACAGCAAGAACACAAAGAGCATCATTATTGGTGAATTTGCCATAGTTCACCAGACCTTCCTCAAACCATTCTAAACCTTCTACAAAGGGGATAGAGGAAAAAAGGTCAACTATGTCCATAGTTATGAACATGATCTTCTCATCAAAAATGCCTTTATTCAAATTTTTCAACAGATCCCAGGAGTCTTTTACTATCCCTGAGCTTTCCTTCACCACCATTTTTAACTTTTCATCCAGCCATTTTGCAAGGGGTGCCGTCACAGACCCTTCAGAGGCTACAATCGGTCTCAATGGTGGATTGTTCACATCCTTATGGACTTTAGGGACCCCAAAGATTGTGGGTACTTGGGGTTTAGTTACATTTAAATATTTGAACAAATTCATGTCAATACTTCCTTCAAGGAGTAGATCATTCAAAGCTAACCAAATCTTTTTATTGCCTATATTTATCTCATTCAGGGAAGAACATTCGTACCTATCCCCATTTTTTAGTATTTCCAACATTTTAATCATGTACAAAGACTGATCCATTATCACTGTACCTCCCCCCTTATCGGGTTTAATTACTCTAAAGGTAGGGTCATTAGATAGTTTGTGGAGTAATATTGACTCCTCCTTTGTTAAATTAGGTGTCACCCAGTTCTTATGAACCACACTTCTAATCTTACTTTCTATAACAGTCTCAAAATTTTTGAGCTGGGGATTCATAGGGGGGTTGTATGTACTTTTTCTTCTCAAGGTATCCTCATTAATTCCTCCCCCCTGATCATTTTGAAACAGGAGTTCCAAATTCTTCTTTCTAAGAAATAATTTCAAGTCAATCAAGACCTTGCTAATATCTGCTTTTTTATTTGGTACAAATTTAAACCCCTTCATAAATAGATTGAAAAAAGTATCGTTTATTTCCAAGGTAGTGTAGTTGTAAATACAATAATCGTTTTTGGTCCATACATATCCATCCTTACTAATTCCATTACTACTCTTATGTTGTTCAGGGTGGTTCAATGGGGTATTTAATAGTGCCTGTATTTGTTGTGTACAGGTCCCTTCCCCACCTGGTAGTTTTTTTGAAAATTATTTTGATTAAAATTATTTTGGTAATTTGCCTGATGGTTCCTTTCATAGTTGTTTCTAATCCTTTCCGATCTTCTCAGCGGTGGAAAGGCCTCATATTCACTATCATTCCTTACATTATTCATAACATCATTTTCCATCCCCTCTACATCATTAATATGAGCACCCCACCCTTCCCTTGTAGAAAAAATACCTCTTGGTTTGGGATAATGTGTATTTTCTTTATATTCGTTCAAATCTCTTTCTAATTTCCTACACTTTCTTTGGAATATAGATTCTATACTCTTCTCAATACTACTAAGTGTCGAAAAATAACTCCTTTTACTCCCCTCCACTGTAAACAGTAAATCATTGGTTATTAAATTGTTGACTTCGTCAACCCTTTTATGCAGTCCTACCATCACTCTATCATTTTCTTTAATTATAGCTTTTAAAATGTTAAAACCACAGTTGTCAAAAATTGCCACCAATTCACCATGAAAGTCACTTCCAACTTTTACTTTGTTCGGGTATTTGCACACCCTTAGACCCTTGGGCACTATTTTCAAATTCAAACATTCATTTAAGTAAGTATTCTCTAGTTCGAGATTTTTTAGCTTAAATAAACAGTCATTAAGCACATTAAGGTTATTGTCATGGAAATTACCGGCCCATTAGCTTGACAAGCCTTATCTGCAAAGCCATGGAGAGGATCATAATGGACCTCATAAATAAAGACATAGGGAATTTGCAGACTTTGGATCCAACCCAGTTTGGCTTTGTCAAAGGCAGATCATGCCTTTTAAACTTGGTTGACTTTTTCGAAACAGTCACCAAAGCCATTGATGAGGGAAAGGCAGTCCATACAGCCTACCTCGATCTGGCTAAGGCCTTCGATACAATACCCCATTCGGGTATCATTGAAAAACTCATCAGCTTAAATGTCAACCCATACATCACAAGATGGGTTGCAAACTGGCTGAGTGACAGAACCCACAGGGTCAGAGCTGCTGGCGCCATGTCAGACTCAAAGCCTGTCACAAGTGGTGTCCCACAGGGCTCAGTCCTGGGCCCACTCTTGTTTGGCATCTACTTTTCCAGTACAAGCAAACACAGGAGGGTTATGGCTGACAAAGTTTGCAGATGACTGCAAACTGGGCCATAGTAGAA
The DNA here is from genome assembly GCF_019279795.1 of Protopterus annectens. Lineage (NCBI taxonomy): Eukaryota > Metazoa > Chordata > Ceratodontiformes > Protopteridae > Protopterus > Protopterus annectens. Next base: position 569,810,510 of record NC_056744.1, on the reverse strand, counting down.
AACACATCTGACACAGATATCCTTCAGAAGGGTCTCACAGAAACGGATAACTGGTGCCAGAGCCACGCCTAAAGTTAAATGCCAAAAATGCATAGTCATACCCTTCGGAAAACAAGGTTACCCCTAGCTACCAAATAGGTGGCAATCCACTGAGCACAGAAGAAGTTATCAGGGACCTGGGGACCCAGGTTGATAGTAGTCTGTCATTCGACACCCATGTAGCTAAAGTAGTTAGGAAGACCTTCTACATTGCCCACCTTATCATGAAGGGATTCTCATCTAGATCAAGGGAGGTCATAGTCTCCTTTACTCATCACTCATCAGACCAATGATTGAGTACAATGCCCCATTCGAATGTATCTGACCCGACACTTGCAGCAGCTGGAGAGGCCACAAAAGTTCCTCACCAAAAGGATAAAGGGTCTCAAAATCTGTCCTATGCTGCCCGACTGAAAGAACTCCAGCTCTATTCAGTCGCTTTGCTCAGAGGTGACCTTTGCCTAACATACAAGGCCATGTCAAACCCAGATTTGATGAATATGCTTCACCTCAAAAATCTAGATCCATCAGAGCCACAAGGGCGGAGACTTAAACCTTGACACGGCTATTAATAGGACGTGCTGGAGGGATAGATTCATCACCCAAAGACTCCCTATGCTGTGGAACAAAATCCGGTACATGTGAGGCAGAGCACTCTGGCCTTGTTCAAGAGAAATCTTGACCAATGGATGGGAGATCGCAGATATACCCCAGGGATTACCTCAGTGTCACTGCTCGACAGAGGCACAGAAAAATAATGGGTATAGTTCCCCATACTAAAGGGGTGGCCTAAGCCACAAAACGATGGGCTAGGCTTGTAAATGCCCTCGGGCAGATAGCCTAGTATGAACCTATGAACCTATGAACCTATAGGATGAGTGCACATCATTTAGTCTCTTTTCCGGCACATTGTTAACGTTAAAACTAAATTTGGAATTATATACTTTTGAAAAGTCAGTTGTTCGGCTGTCCTTATTATTTGCCATTCGGTCGTTAGAAACATTTCTTGTTGTACGAACACCACAATCTTTGGGGTCCCTAAAGTCCATAAGGATGTGAACAATCCACCATTGAGACCGATTGTAGCCTCTGAAGGGTCTGTGACGGCACCCCTTGCAAAATGGCTGGATGAAAAGTTAAAAATGGTGGTGAAGGAAAGCTCAGGGATAGTAAAAGACTCCTGGGATCTGTTGAAAAATTTGAATAAAGGCATTTTTGATGAGAAGATCATGTTCATAACTATGGACATAGTTGACCTTTTTTCCTCTATCCCCTTTGTAGAAGGTTTAGAATGGTTTGAGGAAGGTCTGGTGAACTATGGCAAATTCACCAATAATGATGCTCTTTGTGTTCTTGCTGTTGCTGTGTTTTGTGCTCCTGGATGGCGTGTTATTTACCTGTGGTGAAACATTAAAATATTCTAAAGAAGAACAGAGGTTGCCTTATTTCCTCGACAAGTATATTTTTCTGGGTGAAGATAACAAGAGACCCTGTAGAAGTATTAGAAATATTTCGGAAATTTTATAAAAATTTGTATAAAGCAGAGAAATATGGAAATCAAGAAAAGGTACAAATGGAAATGTTTATGGAAGTATTAAATGGGTCTATATCAGCATACCGAATGCTGAAAATGCCGAATGCAATTTAATTGAACTGAAATGTTCAAAATCTCAAAAGAGCGAACTGATGGAACATCGATGTTTCAATTCAATACTTTAAACACTGACAGAAGTGGGGGGGCTTCGCCCCCCACATCCCCCAACCTGGAGGGCTGTGCCCCCCACACACACCCTACTTAAATATACCAACTCCGAGACCACACCACAGTGGAAGAAATAGCAAACTCCAATGACGGCCCACCGATTTCTTTCCCTGGGAAAGAAATCGATATTCCATCAGTTCGTTGTTCTAAGATTTCGAACATTTCAGTTCAATTAAATTAAATTTGGCGTTTTCAACATTCAAAATGCTGATAGGAACCCTATTAAATATGCCAAAGTTAGAGGTAGATGAGGCTCAATTACTAACAGTTAGGATAGGAAGGGATGAGATGAAAATGGCTATGTATAACCAATCTACAGGAAAGTACCCAGGAATAGATGGTATTCCTGTGGAAGTTAGGAGGGAAAAACTGATAAAGAAATTTTAGGTTTTGTTTAACAGTATTTTAAGACGAGGAAATGTTCCAGCATCCTGGCGGCAGTAACATTAATATCTAAAGAGGGTAAATATCCATTTGATCGAGATTCATACAGGCCCATTTCAATCCTAAACCTGGATTATAAAGTGTTTATGTCTGTAATGGCTAAAAGAATAGCAAAAGTGATACCAAAATTGATAGATATGGATCAGTGTGGTTTTGTGGAGGGGAGGCAAACATTTGACAATATTAATGGAACATTGATTATCCAGAGGGAAGCAGAATGTAACAAAGTACCACTTTTATTGGTGGGTCTTGATGCAGAGAAAGCATTTGACTGAGTAGAGTGGGACTTTATGAGCAGGGCAATGGAAGCATTTGCTTTCCCTGATACAATTATAAGATTGATTAGGAGAATATATAAGGGATCGGAGGCACAAATTAAAGTGGATGGGGTCTTCTCCAATAATTTCTGCTTGAGTAGAGGAACCAGGCAGGGTTGTCCGCTTTCCCCTTTGTTGTTTGCATTATATTTAGAACCACTAGCAAAGAAAATAAGGGACTCAGAAATTCAAGGATATAATTGCTATGGTAGTCAGGAATAGCTGGCTCTACTTGCAGATGATACTATTTTATACATGACAAAACCAGAAAGGGACATTACAGTGTTGGGGAACATTTTAAGACAGTTTCAGATCTTCTTGGGATACAAAATTAATGAAGCTAAAACAAAGGCAGTAGCGGTTAATTATGTATCTACACACTAATTGGTCCAACGATATCCATATTTATGGGGACATTATAAAATGATGTATTTAGGAATATGGATTAGAAATGACTCTGTGGTGGCATCTAAGGATATGTACGCAGAGACTAAACAGAAGATAATATAAAGACTGAGAAACTGGAAGTTTTGTTATATGGATATTGATACTAAGATACAAGCCATTAAAATGTTTTTAGTCCCTTTAGTCTTATATACAGGTCAAGCATACTTAAAAAAGAGTTGAAGGATTTTATCTGGGTAGGAAGGACAGCAAGAGTCTAGTGGGATACGCTGATTCTACCAATAGAACAAGGTGGAGTAGGATTACCTAATTTGAGGGGGTATTTTATAGCAACACAGTTAAGGTTCTTATACATAGCACAGGCAGAAAACTATAATTCAAGGTGGAAAGGGATGACGCTGACTCAGGGAGGAAACTCAAGAAATATGGAGCGATTGGGATTTTGGAAGCAGACTCTTAAGGAGAACAACCAGAATCATACAAAGTATTATATTCATAAAATAGCAGGGAATATTCTAAGAACCAAACCACCACGAGAATGGAGAAAATAGATTTTGCTGATAGGGTTGACTGTGGTCAGGGATACAGATAATAGGCAAGAGGGGGCTGGAATTTATTGGAGAAAACTGGCAAAGGAACCAAGATATTGGGAGCAAATAACTAGAAAGGGAAAGGTAATAGAATGGGAAGAGGCCAAAAATGTATGTGGACTGCAGGTTAGAGATTGCCTTCCCTATCAAGGATTGATATCAGAGTATAGGCAAAGGGAAAGAAAAATGAGTTTCCTAAATGAAAGACCAGCACTGGTAGAGTTTTTAATAGAATCTAGAACAGAAGCTGCCGTTAAAAAAGGAATATTTAGTAAAGCATATAAAATACTGCATGGTAATTATAAGAATCAATCAGAGTAGCTTAGAAAGGATTATGAAGAGAGACTGGATAAGCAATTCACAAAGAGACAATGGGGGGGATATATGTATATCTCCCAAATATGCACCAAAGTCTAGAAGATTTAGGATCTTTGACTGGAAATGTTTACATAGGTATTTTTATACCCAAAATAGACTCCACAAAGAATTTTTCCTCAAGTGGACAGCAAATGTTGGAGGTGTGACAGGCAACAAAGAGGTAGCTAGGAACATATGTTTTGGAGGTGTGATGAGCTGGCAGACTTTTGGGATTCCTTGCATACAGCTCTGTCGGAGATCCCGGGTGAGCAGATTGGACTGACTGGAGAGATGATTTATTTGAGTTATGCTACAGAATCAGAATTGCCTAGATATAGTAAAGCCTTGTTGAGTCTAATTATGGTGGCTGCCAAAAAAGCAATTACTAGAAAATGGAAATCAAAGTCTAAACCAACTATACTAGAAGTAGTGAATATAGTAACAGAGATAAAACAACTGGAACTGGGATCTTTAGAAAAGGGAACAAGCAAACTACATAAAAAATGTGAACTGTGGGAACAGTATATGCAGAGCAGGAATGAGGTTTAAGAGGAAGGATTTGAATGAGATATATAATGCTTAACTGACAATGACTAGAAGGTTTATAAGTGATTTATAATGTTTACAACTACAAGTGTTTCAATGGTGTCTGTGATGTAAACTGTTTGCAACTAAAGTGATATAATTTTGTATGTTTTTCAATTATATAAGTGTAAGATTGCCTTTGCCATATGTGGACATTTAATAAAGATGTTGGGGGAAAAAAATAATACGCTTTTATTTTGTCAAAAAAAGTGAAGTTCTGTTCTTTGCTCTGGCTATGGGTATGTTTTGTCTAGCAAAATGTCATGTTTCTAAAAAAATGGCCCACTTTGGACATTTGAAAAGGTGGCAACCCTATCCTCACTTAGGAAATGACAGCCTTACCAAATAATACAGACATTAAAAAAGATACGTTTTCATATGTAAGTTTTCTAAACTTACATATGTTTAGGTTTACAGGTCAATTATATGTTCTCTGTTAAATTTAGGTCTGGTAAATTGTAAATCTGTAATCTGACCTAACTGGCAGTTATGTTTCATTATAGCACGTGTGTGAAAGCATTCCGTACGAGTATTTAACAGTGTGTCAGAAAAAAATGGCATCAACTACAGTATTTATCAAGGATGCACACGGCACTGCTGTACGAAATATGTTCCTTTATTTCTTGGTGCCTAGACAGAATTTTCAGATGGATATAAATCACTCAGTCTGATAAATAATATTACCACAACAGATCATGTCTTCAGTCTTTTCACAATACCATTAAAGTACTAAATAATATATTATAGTTTAAGGCAAGATAGAATTAGTAAACAAAAAAATGACTTCCACTACACATTTAACTTAGGACCATCACATTTAAATATGTTAAATTAATTCACTGATTTATAGACTAACCTTCTATTAGCCACATTAGGCATTTTGAAATTCTTAGATTTCTCTCTGTGTGCCTCATGGCTAGCAACCAGACATAGTGATGGGAGTCAGTATATTGTTTTAATTGCAATAAAATTACCAAGCTCATGATAGCTTGAGGAAAAAAGTGCAGCTTTACTAGGATTTAAAGACAGGACTTTGGCGGGAGCATGTTATGTGTTTGAATGTAATTTTTTTAACACAAAATGAGCAAATTGGAGAGTTGTTAGTTGAGGGTGGTTTCGACAAATGTTTTTCATTTTTTAATTTGTCGAAATGACCTTTGATGAGTGGACATGAATCTGACTTTGGCATGTTATATTATTATTTTTTTTAACTTCATGAGGTGTAAGGAGAGTCAATGAATGCATGCCACAGACGTCTGAGCAGTTACAAGTAACAATCCTGACTTCAGTTTGCACTTGGAACAAAGTTTCTTTCACATTCCATCATGATTATATAACAAAACAAAACAAAAATAATATAACAAATGCCTTGCTGCTGCCTGTGCAACATATAAAAATATATGTTCAAACTTTGTGGGAGTGCCTTTTATCTTTTAATCACTAAGTTATTGAAGTTAATGGATTAACATAATGTTAGGTTTATCTAGAACATAAAGTTTCATAAGATTTGTTGTATTTCTACAACAGAAATGGAGCTATCAGAGTTTGCTGATGGATGAACTGACAATAACTAGTTCTCAAACCAGTAAAATAACCTCTAGAACACATGACTTTATATTCCATTATCTAACACGACGTCAAAACAATTTATCCAGAGTCTGTGAAAAATATGCAAAATGGCATTAATACAAAAATGAAAAAGTACTTGCAGAAAACCTGTTAATCCAAATGCATGCAAAGCAGCTAAGTAAATGTGATGAGTGTTGTAATTCAGAACAGATAAACCACAAGCATTGTGAAGCCAGCAGCTTTGAAGTATGTATCATTTCTTAGTGGTGTGAAATTTGTTTACCTAAAGTTATCGCCATGCAAATCTGCAAAACTGCTTAAGCGGTTATAGCTGAGTATGCTCTTGGTACAGACTTTTCAAAATAACACTCTGAATTTAGCATCAAAGAAAGTTTTCTAAGTAGTTTATTAAAGGTAAAATTATCAGTATTCAGTTTATTTTCTAAAATAATTTATTATGTTGCAAAATCAGAATGTTAACATTAATAGAGGACAATTAATTTGGAATGTTAATCCAAAGATGAAGCCTAACAGATGAAAACGGAAAGAAAAGAACATGGCCAGTGCTCAGTTTTCAGGTTAAACTATGTACATCACAGGTACCACATAATTTGTAGTTAAATGCTGACTGGAACACTAAGAAATGGCACGCTACACTATATAAACAACTTTTTATAATCTATTATTTTGCTATTCAAAAAGTTAGAGTGATGGTAGAAAGTAGTAATGTTTTAAGTAGTCAAAAATGAAGGTCTAAGCCCTTGTGTACTCTAAAACTACGACCAATTACCAATATTTAATGTCATCAATATTTGTCCATAGTAGTCTTGCAGTCTTTAACGGTGCTTCTTCTTGAATATATGATTATATAATGATTCTAAACTTGAAATAATACCAAATCTCATAATCTTGAAGAATAGTTAACCACATAGAAAGGCAAACTAAGAGAAAACCAGAAACATAACACTGCCCTTCTTGAAACCTGCAAGTTCTCCAAACTTATACAGAAGCGCAAAGAAGGGTACTAAACCCTAAAGGAAAAAGCACTATCAGTACACGGTGAAATACTACACCATAATGCATTCCTGTAACAGACAGCACCAGAAAGAAACAGCATACTTCATACACACACATGCATACATACACTCATCACCTTCTAAACCACCAAATACTGAAAGGAAACCCACTAAACAGAATAGACAACCACATAAATGTAGATATAATGAATGGTCAACATTGCATCCATTTGACATTCCCTTACTTTCACAGCTGGCCAATATTGTAACCAGTGGACAATATCCACTGCAACTATACAGATATATCTGTTTATATACATACACACACATATATACATATATATATATATATATATATATATATATATATATATATATATATATATATATATATATATATTATAGATATATATATATATATATATATATATATATATATATATATATATATATGCACACACATACACGCATATATATATATATATATATATATATATATATACACACACACACACACACACACATGCACACACATATTTATGTGTGTGTGTATGTGTGTGCACATTTGTGTGGAATGAATGTATATGGGTTTAGGCAGCTGGTGAAATGACCAGCTATGTCAACATCTGTTTGGTCAACACCATTTGGTCAACAGGTGTGCAAAATCAACAATCCTAGGTAGGGGAATATTAATTTCCTCACAAAAACATAAATTGACCAACCCTTCAAACCACATCAAAGAAAGACAAGGAAATCTACTGACAGGACATGCAGTTCTTTATTACATCTGATCTGGTACCTCGGTTTCTCACCTTCTGCTGGAACATTTCCAAATATGTCTCTTTATATACCAATCCTAACCAACAATAAATCAATTAAACTTTCCCAATTACATTAATTACATCTTTTAAATGGATACTTCACCACACAACCATTTTTTTTTTTAAAGTTGCAAACACTCTGAAAAGAAATATTATTCAGCCTATAAACAATACAACTGTTAAACACAAATTCATTCATGACAATATATGAATACAACTGTAATACTTTTATTATACAAATAAATATCTCCCTATTAATATATAAATATATGAATATATATATATATATATATATATATATATATATATGTGTGTGTATAAAAAATATGTTCACATTCAATTAAATGCATTCAGTATAAAAATTCACATACTAAATGCAATTTCCTAACAACATTTTATACATTCTTTTTAACTTGATTTTATAACCTTTATTGGCTTTAGTTCAAATGTATTACTAAGCTGTATCAAATATTAAGATTATTTTCTAAATTCATTCCCTGGGGATGTAAAGTATGAAAATGAATAATCATACGACTTTCCAGTCTGTTCACCTGATGTTTAACATTACCACCTAAAGACGTGGGGCATGCAAGAATACTAAAAAATAAATTGTTTTCCAACCCCTTGTGTTTTGACAAGAAGTGCATGGCTATTGGACTTTCAGGTTTTTTTCCTTCTCACATCCACTAAATGTTCCATAATACACACCTTAACCTTCCTCATTGCTTGACCAATGTACCAAAAAATAGGGTCACAGTTACATCATATTATGTAAATCACTCCAAAACTATCACAGTTATTATCCCTACATAGTCTGCCATTAATCTTTGTACCATCTAAATTTCTAACTCTATAACAGACTGAACATCTTCCACAGCCATAAGATCCTACTCTCTTCCCCATAGAATCAGAATGTCTTGATTTTAAACGTTTTTTATTCAATAATTCTTTTAAATTTCAATATCTGCCATAGGAAAAGGTTATATGCTTTGAAAACAAGCATCCAATGGAAGTGTCATGACTCACTATTTCCCAAGCTTGCCTGACTATATTCTCCAAGATAGGAGAAAAATTAGAATATCTGGTAACAAAAAATAACTTTTCTTCCATCCCTTCTTGCTGTTCAACATTTGCAATTCTACTTCCATGCAGATAACATTCATTCCTACCTCTCATATCACCAGTATTTATAACTTTATTTTTAGCCTTTGTTAATATATTTTCACTATACCCTCTTTTCTGTAATCTGGTGAATGTCTCTTCCAAATTCTTTTCTTTTAAATTTGTTTTAGAAGTATTGGTAGAAATTCTCTTAAATTCACCATATGGCAGTGAACTGATCAAATGACGGGGATACATGTTAGTTGCATGTAAGAAATTATGGACTGCAGTGGGCTTCCTATAAGGCTTGTGCTGTACCCTTTTGGCTTCATCAACATAAAACGTGACATCCAAAAATGAAATGCTAGCCATACCAATTTCCCAAGTAAATTTCAATCCATGTGAATTATTGTTTAAGATTTCCATAAAATTTACAAATTCTACTTGTTCACCTTTACATATAAATAATAAATCATCTATGTACCTCCTGTAGTATACTACATTCCTCACAAAGTAATCCTGTCATACCATGAACTGATTTTCAAATTCTCCCATATAAACTATGGCATACGAAGGGGCAAATGCTGCCCCCATTGCAGTTCTCTTAGTTTGCAAAAAGAATTTCTTTTTCCATGTAAAATAATTGTGTGTAAGACAATATTCAAGCAAAGTTAACAAAAATGTGGAACGTGGCCCCTCTCCCAGTTTTTGGCCATTGCTTCCATACCCCATCTAATGTTAATATTGGAGTATAACACATTGACATCTATTGTTACCCAAAAATAATCGTCTTCCCATTTCAAATTAACAATTCCTGACAAACTTTTTGGGTATTCTTAACATGTGATGGAATTGTAGCCAACTGTTTCTTGAAATGAAAATCCAAAAATATATTGACATTTTCAAGTAAAGAACCAATCCCAGAAATAATAGGTCTTTCAGGTGGCTTTGACATGCTTTTGTGGACTTTAGGAATAGCATACATGAATGGATGCCTAGGTGTTTTAACCATCAGCTTTTGTACATCCTTACGTTTAAAAAAAAACAAGCTTTTCACCACGTTCCAAAATATCTTGTAACTCAATTTCAAATCTATGTAATGGGTTATGTTTCAATTCAACATAATATCCCTCCTCAGATATTATGTTAGAAACCATTTCATCATATTGCAACACATTTATGACTACCAAGTTACCTCCCTTATCAGCTGTTTTATATACTATCTCATTCAAATTACATCTAAGTTCTTGTAAAGCCATCCATTCTTCCTTGGTCAAATTATATGATACAAAATTCCTAACAAACTGGGCATAAGCATTTTCCACTTTTTTACACACTAAATTTTCAAAAATGTTTATGGCTGGATTACTTTTGGGGGGCATGAAATGACTATCTGATTTAAATGTAGGCATTTCTAAACAACCATATCCAGTAAAGAAAGGTTCAGATGGATCATTATTTCTTGAATTACCATATAAATTCTCTTCACCCAAGTTTATACATGCCTCATATATTTAATTATCATAAATATTAAGATTTAATAACTCATCTTCATCAGAAGATTCCATGTCACTTACCCCCCCCCCCCCATCTACAGGAGGTGCATCTGATTTTTTGAAAAAATACTCTAAGGTTCCATTTACAGCAGAATTTTTTAACATCAATAATCACATCAGCCAGAGATGGAATTCTGGTAGGTACAAATTTTGTACCTTTAAGCAATACGTTACTAGCAAAGGCTGAGATCACAGTATCAGTTAAGTTAATGATTTTCAAAGCATTCTCTTCATATTCATCAAACATTTCACTGTCTACATGCACATTTTGATATGAATTCAAAACATTCTCTTTACATGCTGAAGCTTCTAAAATTTCCGAAGCTTCTAACAGTTCCACAAACATTTCAGTATCTAAATCCACATCCTGAATTACATCTACAATATTTTCCTCATATACTGAAGCTTCTGAAACTTGAAAAGCCTCTGCAGTCTTTTCAATATCTAAACCCACTTGTTGAATTACTTTCAAAACATTATTAACCCCCACTGTATCACAAACATTATAATCAACAGTAACAGTAGTAATGTTAGTAGAACTAAATTGCGATGCACTTTCTTCAAATTCTGGAGCTTTTTTATACATCTCCTGACTCAAAGAGTCATATTGCATTAAATTCATATTATTTACTCCAGTAACAACATTGTGAACAATAGCAGCATCGCCTGAATGTCCATTTACATTTAACATTCCCCCGTCCCATGTATTGCTTCATGCATTCGTTCAGATGTCAACGAATTTAAATTAAACGCATTTTGTTCACCAGTTACATTATTGACTTGTTTCACCACATAGTGAGAAGAAAAATAACCTTTTAAGTCATTAACATCAGTACAGAACGTGTTACTTACACATTCATTCAGATAAAATTGTTTTACTTCCTTATGTTCTTTCCGTCACCTCTCCCCTTGTCTTTTTTTTGGCTCCTGTTGGGCTTGTCAGTGCCCTTCTGTGTCATTTTTTTGTTTCCAAAGTCTCTTGTGAACTAACTTCCTCAAAGGAAACCCTCTTTGTTCCCCAAATTTGTTCACCTTATCAAACAGATGAATCACGGACCCCAGAGCCATTCCTTCTGCTTCTACGAATAGTACTAGCATGCCCCCTTCGTGAACGGACGCAGATTGTACCATTTTGAAAGTCTTTAATGTCTCTATTTAGTTTTTTTTTTTTTTTCAATAACATTATTCTCAAAATTCTGCAAATTAGAGTTAATCTGTTCAATAAGTTGTTTATACCTTTGACCGGGAATTTCTTTTTGAAGTACTTCCTGTAATGTCGAAATCCCCCCCCCCTGCAGTTTCTCCATATTTCGAGTGTTCCTCTTAATCAGGACCCGCAACCAGGCGATGGTACACTGTAATGAGGCCTGCCTCCACTCGACCAAAAGATCACCTTCCTCCTCGGTAAAATTACCAGCCGGCAACCGGTCTATGCAAAGCCCCCGAGGAGTAATGTCCAAAGAGATATATTTTTATAACATTTTTCTTATAGGTCTTGCGCAGCTGGCTGGTTTGGTGTAATTATTATCTGTGACTCTCTGGCTATAAAGACTAGTCTTCTTCTTCTCCTTTCAGCTGTGCCCGTTAGGGATCACCACATTGGATCATCAGTCTGCAGAACAAGTGGCAGTGGAGTTTTACATTTTTGAGTTGCCAGCCCAGCGTTCAATCTTCTTCAGAAGGCACACACATGCACACACTCACACCTAAAGCCAATTTAGAATATCTAATCCATCTGCAGCATGTCTTGGGAATGTGGAAGGAAACTGGAACACCCTGAGGAAACCCTCTCGAACACAGGGAATGTAGATTATAGCATGTGGGTTGTACTTTTAAAGCCACTGTAGTTCAAAGGCACATGCATAAAAAGTACCGAACACGTGCAAGCAGAGTGCCATTTTGTGTAAGCAGCTGGAGTGAAAGCATGTATGTGTGTAGCAGTCAATCAGTTAGCTAGCTCATTTATGTTTTATGTTTCAGTCATCTATCCTGATGTGTTTGTGTGTAATAAATATCTTAAATGAACACCCAAGCCTCGTCATCTTATTTGAATACTAAGAAATTTAAACAAAAACAACTGGCAACTTCACTGAAGACTAAATCCACAAAGGTTAATGAAGTGCTTTTCGTCCAAAAACTTCTTTGAACTTCATCAGATACCCACATTTACAAAAATCAAGTTTAAATAGTCATGCTTAACCATGATTAAAATCAGCTGGTCTCTCCATCTTAAAATTTAAAGGAACAGTAGTTAAAATAGAATTGTGAACATAATACGCATTTTCCTGTTCTTTAATAATCCCTTATTTAACAAGCAAGTGAATACATTTATCGCAGCAGTAATATGGTGAAAATCATATACGAAAATTGTGTAAACATGTAGAGTCTCCTCATTTATCTAACCTTACATTATAAACATTTTCCAGTGAAAAATTAATAAGTAAGACATAATTTCTATAATGTTGTTCCTACAGTATTTCATCATATTAAACTTTTCAGTTTTAAACAACATGTGATAGAACACATGTCATTCAATCCTGGAAAGTTGTAAGCATTGAGATGAATTTGCCAGAGCAATTCCAACTTTTCTAATAAGGTGAAATTACCCCCTCTTGGATTACTGTCCACTTGATCAAGTATCCAGAGTTTAAATGCATGTTCTGGATATTGTTCTATATGCTTTGCTAAAGCATTGTCCAGTTTGTGTTTATTAATACAATATATATGTTCGTATATGCGGTCTCTCATTCTACGCTCGGTTTTACCGACATAGAATGAATCACAATTTTAACATTTAGCCACATATACATTCATTTTGGAGTTGCAATTAACTTTTCTTCTGTTACTCAAATGTGTGTTGTTTATGTGCAGTGATGCACCTACATGAATGTATTTGCAATAGGGGCAACTACCACATTGTTTCATCCCTATTGCATTTGATTGGATCCTACACTCACCTTCAAATATATTCTTGAGTGTTCTACCCTTCCTAGTAATTAAACTTGGTTCTGTACCCAATTTGTCCACTATTAGTTTGTCCTCTAACAGAATATTCCAATTTTTTATCAGTATGTTTTTTATGTGACGATAATCAAGGTTAAAAGTTGTAATATAGCTCATTGTGAAATCAGTTTAGTTCGTCCATGTCCCAATGATTGTGTCCTGGACCTGATTTTCCATATCAACCTGACTATCAGTCATAGAATTGTCATTCAACCCAGTAGGGTGTTGTATACTCAGAATGGGTACGTACACCCACCATTAATTCTTTTCTTCACAACTTCTATTAGTTTGTCAATCAAAGTACTCGGATATGCTCTTTTTTTGAATAATTTTTTCAAGAACTGGCACTCATTATGGAAGTTTTCATCTGTAGACACCATTCTGGCAGCTCTTACTAATTGGCCCTTTACCACCGATCTATTTTGGTAGTAACGGTGTGCACTTGTATAGTGCAAAAATGTTTTGGAATAAGATGGTTTCCTATAAATTTTTGCTTGGTATCTCTTTTTAACATAATTTTTAATAAGTTGGGCATCTAAAAATGCTATTTAATTTGGGTCAAAAGTGTATGTAAACACTAAGAAGTATGTAGTCTCATTAAAATAATCAATGAGATTTTTTGCCTCTTCATGTTTCCCTTTTATTAGTAAAAATATGTCATCCAAATAGCGTGTAAAATAAATTATTTTTGAGGCTATTCCTTCCTTATTGAGTACAAATTGATGTTCCCAGTAACTCATAACCAAATTTGCGAAGCTAGAGCCACAGGGGGAACCCATGACTACTCCGCTTTTTTGCAGGTAATAGTTTCCTTTAAAATAAATGTAATTGTGGGATAGAACTATGTCTAGAAGTTCTTCCACTAGACTGATGTCATTGTGGGAAGCCCCTTTCTTCCTTAGTAATTGACTAACCCACTCTATGCCCAATGCTTGTGGTATTGACAAATATAAGTCCTTTACGTCAACTGTAAGGAAGTTGTACTGTTCGTCATACTTCAGTTCATTCATTTTTTGCAGGAATGACCATGAATCTTTACATATTACTTCTTCTGTTGTTACATATTTTTTAAGTATATTGTCGATCACTTTAGCACATGCATATATTGCAGAATTCCTGCCATCAACTATAGGTCTAAGTGGAGGGTCAAATAAACATTTATGGATTTCGGGGACCCCAAACATTGTGGGTGCCACTGGTGTTAGCACTATCATGTAGTTGTGTACATTAATCTACATTAATGATTTATTCATAGAGGGAAAGATAGATATAGACCTGTACAACTACATGATAGTGCTAACACCAGTGGCACCCACAATGTTTGGGGTCCCCAAAATCCATAAATGTTTATTTGACCCTCCACTTAGACCTATAGTTGATGGCAGGAATTCTGCCACATATGCATGTGCTACAGTGAAAGACAATGTACTTAAAAAATATGTAACAGAAGTAATATGTAAAGATTCATGGTCATTCCTGCAAAAAATTAATGAATTGAAGTATGACGAACAGTACAGCTTCCTTACAGTAGACGTAAAGGACTTATACACATCAATACCACAAGCATTGGGCATAGAGTGGGTCAATTAAGGAAGAAAGGGGCTCCCCAGAATGACATCAGTCTAGTGGAAGAACTTCTAGAAATAGTTCTATCCCACAATTACATTTATTTTAAAGGAAACTATTACCTGCAAAAAAGCATTGTAGCCATGGGTTCTCCCTGTGGCTCTAGCTTCGTGAATTTGGTTATGAGTTACTGGGAACATCAATTTGTACTCAATAAGGAATAGCCTCAAAAATAATTTATTTTACACGCTATTTGGATGATATCTTTTTACTAATAAAAGGGAAACATGAAGAGGCAAAAAATCTCATCGATTATTTTAATGAGACTACAGACTTCTTAGTGTTTACATACACTTTTGACCCAAATGAAATAGCATTCTTTAGATGTTCAACTTACTAAAAATTATGTTGAAAAGAGATACCAAGCAAAAATTTATAGGAAACCATCTTATTCCAACACATTTTTGCACTATACAAGTGCACACCCTTACCACCAAAAAAGATCGGTGGTAAAGGGCCAGTTAGTAAGGGCTGCCAGAATGGTGTCTACAGATGATGACGTCCATATTGAGTGCCAGTTCTTGAAAAAATTATTCATAAAAAGAGCATATCCGAGTACTTTGATTGACAAACTAATAGAAATTGTGGAGAAAAGAATTAATAGCGTGTACATACCCATTCTGAGTATACAACACCCTACTGCTTTGAATGACTATTCAATGAATGATAGTCAGGTTGATATGGAAAATCAGGTCCAGGACACAATCATTGGGACACGTACGAACTAAACTGATTTCACAATGAGCTATATTACAACTTTTAACCTTGATTATTGTCACATAAAAAATATACTGATAAAAAATTGGAATATTCTGTTAGAGAACAAACTAATAGTGGACAAATTGGGTACAGAACCAAATTTAATTACTAGGAAGGGTAGAACACTCAAGAATATATTTGAAGGTGAGTGTAGGATCCAATCAAATGCAATAGGGATGAAACAATGTGGTAGTTGCCCCTATTGCAAATACATTCATGTAGGTGCATCACTGCACATAAACAACACACATTTGAGTAACAGAAGAAAAGTTAATTGCAACTCCAAAATGAATGTATAAGTGCGATAGCCTTTTCTGATTGTTTTTAGTAATTTAAAGCTGTTTTAAGTGTATTTTTTACTGTTTTTGCCTTATCTTTTCAAAAAAACAAACAAAAAAATCCCTTGTTTCCCGCCTTTCTAAGCTAGTATAGTCCAGTTTTCAGGCTAGTGCTGAATTCAGGGCTGTGATACTAGTTTTTGAGTTGCCCATACCTTACTTGAATAGAAGGAAGTTTCTCTGTTCACCTGTGAGAGAGAGGAGCTTTGAGCAACCTATCTGTCCCTGGAGGAGTGGTTCCAGCCCAGAAGTTAGTAGTTTATTGGCGATTTTGGGCTAATTTCTATCCTATTTCATTTCCCTACTATAAAAACTGTGTTTGCAAGGTTTTGGGCACCGGGCAGTGCCAGTTAGCTGCGGTTAAATTATTCCTGGCTCCACTAAGTCTCCTGTTCAGTTTTTCTTTTGAAACTAGTCTAACTCTCAACCTAAGCACTCAAAAAGCATCTTACAGCCAGCACTTGCTCAGACCTAATAGCAAGCACTAATATACCCTGACACTGATTGCCCAGCAGGGCAAGGCTCTTTATTCACCCCTCACCAACCAAGTGACTAAGCACCTCACCCTACTATTCAGGCATGACCAAAGGGCAACTTCAGGTGCACTCTCCAGTCCAGCTGGTGAATCTGGGTATCCTGAGGCAATGTTACAACTGCCTCATGTACACAGACAACCCCCTCCTCCTACCACAAAACACTAACATATGTGAGATATGCAATTATACACCCAAAGTGGAAGCTAATCTGTCTCCACCCAAGACTGGAACAGACAGTCAAGAGGAGAAGGTTAACTCTTGCACCACACCTCCAGCCGCACACAGACCTACTAAAACAGCACTGGCAAAAAATACACATAAATACACAAAAGCATACTTGGAGGCTCTAAATAAAAACCTGCAAAAGCATCAAGACCTCCAAAGCAGACACCCAAACAACCTGCACTTCCTGTCACAAACCAGACAACACATAAAACACAAAATTAGTGTGCCGCACAATCACAGCCCTTAAGGTGAAATAACATACCTAACACACTAGTAATAGGTGACTCTATAGTCAGACACACTGATGTCCCACTCACGAGGCTGGACAAGCAGAAGGTTACCGTTAGCTGCCTGTTGGGATCCAGAATCCGCCACATAACACAAGCACTCAGGTCACTCCAGAACAAATACAAATATGACTCTGTCATTGTTCATGTTGGTGTGAATGACCTGAGATGTACCTCCCTGCACTACATGAAAAGAGACATGGAAGAGCTCTCTGATCATGCAGCCCAGGCTGGTATGACCCTGACCCTCAGTAGCATCCTGCCCTCACCAAGAATGATACCTCAGTGTAAAGAAAAAATGATCAATTTCAACAATTGGCTAAGCTTCTGGTGTCATTCAAAGGGGATCCAGTGTCTGTCAGCCTGGGATGGCATGCTCGACAAGCCGCATTGCTTCGCAAGAGATGGCTTGTACCTGTCACCCCTAGCCTTTCGAATACTGATCAAGGCTCTTGCTGCCCCCGTAGTGCCTTTTTTAGGCAAGGCTCAAAAGTCAAACCCACCTCTGTAAACAGCACAATTAACAAAAAACTGAGGGTTATGCTACTCAACGCCAGGAGTTTAAATCTCAAAATGCACGCGCTCGAAGCACTCCTCGGTATGGAGAACGTCAACATCTGTGCAGTAACTGAAACCTGGCTCAAGGCTCCAGAGAGCACCCCAGCACTAATGGGCTACAACTCATACCACACGTTTTGGCCACAGAACACAGACCGAAACACAAAAGGAGAGGGTGTATCCATATTCATCAAGGATACCTACACCTCCAGGTTAGTGGCGCAGCATGATACCTCTGAGATCATCCATGTGCAACTAACATCGAGCAAATCTGCAATGCAAATTGTGGTCTGCTACAGATCACCCTCCATGACCCAGGACCACCACTCCACCTTTCTGGAGACACTGGAAAACATGAAGGTCCTACCAAACACCCTGATATTGGGCGATTTCAATTACCCTACCATTCACTGGGAAAACTACTCAAGTACAAATTCCCAGGCCCAGCGTTTCCGGGAATTCATCAACTCAAATGCCCTGGATCAGCTGGTAAACTCCCCTACCAGAGGTGAAAACATATTGGACCTGGTCATCACCAACATGGGCGACAGGTGTTCCACACCAGAGGTCAACCCGTTACTGGTTAGATCAGACCATAAACTACTCACTCTGGATGTCCACACCCCACCACCACCCCCAACTAAGGAAAACACAGTAAAAAACTTTTCTAAAGCAAACTTCACCTTACTTAAGACAGAGGTGGTAAGTTTCACAGCCTCCACGCTAAAGGATAACACTGCCCAATATGCAGAAACCTTTACAAATGCACTTTATAAGCACCTACAAGGATGCATGGATCATGCCATCCCTAGCAAAACCAAGACTCACTCCTCTAAGAGAAGGAAACCAGTATGGTGGACCCCTGCAATAAACAGGCTATACACTAGAAGGAGGAAACTAGTTCAGAAAAAAAGCAAATCCCAAGAAGGAAAGACATCCCCGATCAGTATCAGTAAGAAACTAAGGTCCCTCATTAAATCATCCAAGGTTAACTTCGAAAGGAATATAGCCAAGGATTCAAAAGATAACCACAAAGCCTTCTTTAGCTATGTTAAGAATCTAAGTGGCAACTCGCAGATATGCACTGAACTAGTGCAAAATAGCACAAAATATACTGAACCTACTGATATTGCCAACATCCTGGCAGATAGATTCAGTGCAAATTTCACCCCCCTCTCACCTCCAAATGGGCCCAAAACAATAGCAGAAAAGTGTAGTGTCCCAAAAATAACAGACACACAGGTGAAAACAGCCCTTTCAAAAGCCAAAAACACAGCATCAATGGGACCAGATGGTGTCCCAGGCTGCGTCTTGCTTGAATTACAGAACAAACTAACCCCCCACCTAAACACGCTGTTCACCCTCAGCCTCTCCACAGGCTATGTGCCCATAGAATGGTGCACAGCAACAGTTATTCCTCTCCACAAAGGAGGGGCCACAACTGACCCTGGTAACTATCACTCCATAAGCCTGACTAGCCTGGTATGCAAGGCTATGGAGCACATCATCATGGAACTCATTAACAAAGACATTGGAAACCTCCAAACACTTGACCCAACCCAGTTCGGCTTTGTTAAGAGCAGATCATGCCTACTGAACCTGGTTGACTTCTTTGAGACAGTCACCAAGGCCATAGATGAGGGAAAGGTGGTTCACACAGCCTACCTTGACCTCGCCAAGGCTTTCAACACCATTCCCCACTCAGGGTATTACAGAAAAACTCACCAGCCTGAACATAAACCCCTACGTCATGAGATGGGTTGCCAACTGGCTTACAGACAGAACTCACACGGTAAGAATAACTGGCTCCAGGTCCGACTCTAAACCAGTCACAAGTGGTGTCCCGCAAGGCTTGATCCTGGGACCCCTACTGTTTGGCATATACTTCTCAGAAGTACAGGAAAACACAGGAGGACTATGGCTAACCATGTTCGTCGATGACTGCAAACTGGGAGCCATAATTGACTCTCCGGCTGACATGGGCATCCTCCAAAAGGGCCTTACTGAGACGGACACCTGGTGTCAAAGTTATGGCCTCAAGCTAAATGTCATAAAATGCATAGTCATCCCATTTGGGAAAAACAAAACACCCAAGAATTACCACATAGGTGGCAGCTCCCTTAATACAGAAGAGGTAATAAGAGATCTGGGGACCCAGGTATATAGTAATCTCTCCTTTGACAATCATATTGCCAAAGTAGTTAGGAAATCCTTCTATGTGGCCCATCTAATTACTAAAGGGTTCGCATCTAGAAATGAAGAGGTTATAGTGCCCCTCTACTCGTCACTCATTCACCCCATCATAGAGTACAATGCCCCATTTGGGATGTACCTCACAAGACACTTCCAACATCTGAAAAGACCACAAAAGTACCTCACCAAGAGGATTATTGGCCTCAAACATATGTCCTATGCAGCCCAACTGAAAAAACTCTGGCTGTACTCAGTGGCCTATCGCTTACTCAGAGGTGATCTCTGCCTGACTTACAAAGCTATGTCCAACTCAGAACTGATGGACATGCTCCACCTAAAGAAATCCAAGTCACTGAGAGCCACGCGCTCTAGTGAGCTAAACCTTGCCACAACAATAAATAGAACATGCTGGAGGGATAGATTCCTGTCACAGAGACTCCCCATGCTTTGGAACAAAACTCCAAATTACATCAGGCAGAGCCCCTCACTAACACTCTTCAAGAGAAACCTTGACGAGTGGATGGGTAACAGAAAATACACCCCTGGGATCACTTCTTTGGCTCTGCTTGACAGAGGATAAGTTAATTAACTAATTAATCAATGTGGCGGCGAAAGCCGACACACTCTGGCTAGGCTTATAAATGCCCTTGCGTCGGTAAAACCGAGCGTAGAATGAGAGACCGCATATACAAACATATATATTGTATTAATAAACACAAACTGGACAATGCTTTAGCAAAGCATATAGAACAATATCCAGAACATGCATTTAAATTCTGGATACTTGATCAAGTGGACAGTAATCCAAGAGGGGGTCCATTCACCTTATTATTAGAAAAGTTCAAATTGCTCTGGCAAATTCGTCTCAATGCTTACAACTTTCCAGGATTGAACGACGTGTTCTATCACATGTTGTTTAAAACTGAAAAGTTTAATTAGATGAAATACTGTAGTAGCAACATTATAGAAATTATGTCTTACTTATTAGTTTTTCACTGGAAAATGTTTATAATGTAAGGTTAGATAAATGAGGATACTCTACATTTTTACACAATTTTCGTATATGATTTTCACCATATTGCTGCTGTGATAAATGTATTCACTTGCTTGTTAAATAAGGCAGTTTTAAAGAACAGGAAAATGCATATTATGTTCACAATCTATTTTAACTACTGTTCCTTTAAATTTTAAGATGGAGAGACCTGCTGATTTTAATCATGGTTAAACATGACTATTTAAACTTGATTTTTGTAAATGTTGGTATCTGATGAAGTTCAAAGACGTTTTTGGACGAAAAGCGCTTCATTAAACTTTGTGGATTTAGTCTTCAGTGAAGTTGCCAGTTGTTTTTCTTTTAATCTTATTTGAATACACAAGATAAGTGACATGTTGTCAGAATGGGATCCGAAGTCAAAACTTCTTAAAACCATGAGGCGCACAATCAGAAATGGAGGAATATACAAGAGTGGCTTAAACGACTCGCAAACAAGTTGTAAACAGGTCAGAAAATATTTCCAGGTTCTTAAACTCATTTAAATGATTTTCCCTCAATGAATATAAAGCAAAGCATTCCAAACTAATTACTGAATAAACAAAATGTTCAAAATTGCGACATATTGAAAAACGTACTTGAAATAATTACGAAAACATTTGAAACAATATCATCTGAATCATATAAAATGTTCAAAAAAGAAAAAACAACTATATTTTTTGCAATGTACTACTTTTTCACATTAACTAAAGCTATTCAAAGTATCTAAAGTGTGCAGTGTTAGCAGTGTGTGCAGTATTACAGTACAGTCCTTTCAAAGAGTACAGTTATTTCAAAAAGTCTGTTGTTCAGCTGAATATAATTACAAGTACCTGGTATGTGTCTGACACTTATTTGGCATGGCAGAGGGATTTCACTGACCTGATCCACTTGTGTTTGATAATAATATTGCTGAAAACTGGAGATTGTTTGAGCGAGAATATGATATTTTCATACAGGCAGCTTTTTCTGATAAAGATGCACATACAAAAGCATTTATTCTGCTCAATTTAGCTGGTTCTGAAGCCATTGAGAGAGAAAATTCATTTGTGTATGCACCTGCTGTTTATGCAGAGAAGGGGGAAGATTGCCATACTGCAGTACAGGCTGAAACGCAGGAAGACTCTGAGTTCTTAAAACATAAATTTAGAGAAATGTGCAACCCTCAGATGAATATTACAGTGGAAAGACACTGCTTTATACAAGAGATCAAAAGTCTGGTGAAACTTTTGCAGCATATATAACTGACTTGAGAAACAAAGTCAAAAACAAAAAACAAAAAAAATCCTTGTTTCCTGCCTTTTCTAACTAGAATAGTCCTGAATTCAGGTTTGCTGGATTCCGGACTTTAGTACAAGGTTCCTGTGTTGCCCATTTCCTTACTTGGCTAGGAGGAAGCTTCTCTGTTCACCAGTGAGAGTGGGGAGCTTTGAGCAGCCTATCTGCCCCTGGAGGAATGGTCTCAGCCCAGTAACAAGTTGTTTATTGGCCGTTTGTGGCTAATTCCTATCTCTTTTAAGTCCCCTACTTAAAAACCCACTTTAGCACGGGTTTGCGTGATTTTGCGCTCAGCACAGCAGCGCAGCTTAAACAGGTTTAAACTATTACCGGGTCCATAAAGTCTGCTCTTCACTTTTTCCCTTAGAACTGATCTAAATCTCAAAGGAAGCACTCTATTTTCATTTTAAAGCCTTGCACTTGCTCTTATAAGTAATCTTATAAATAAAACACCAATAAACTTAAGCACTACACCCTCTTATACTCTTTTTAAGTACTTGACTCCCTATTGGTCCTTTCTGATCAGTCAAAAAGTATTTCATTATACTAAGGTTGGGAGGGTGGCCTAATGGTTAAGGTGTTTGCTTTACAAACACAAGGTGCAGGGTTTGAATCTCACAAGGGATAATTGGATAGGCTTAAAATGGCTCGCAAGGGCAGTTAGCCTAGTACTAACCTATCCTGACATGTCCAAAGGTCAGTTTCAGGTATACTCTCCAGTCCAGCTGGTGACTCTGGGAATCTTGAGGCAATGTTACAACTGCCTTATGTACACAGACCACCCTCTCCTCCTCCCAACAAGCTCAAATATATGTGAGAGATGCAACTATATAGCCAAACTGGAGGCTGAGCTCTCTCAACCCAGGACTGGCACAGTCAGTCAGGAGGAGAAGGTAACCACACACACCACAAAGCCAGTCACACATAGACCTATCGCAACATCAAACCAAACACATAAACACACAAAAACATACTCGGAGGCTCTAAATAAAAATCTGCCCAAGCAGCAGAGACCTCCAAAGCAGACATCCAAGCAACCGCTACCCCACAACAATACCCACGTATCACATAGTTCACAAAGTCAGTGTGCCACACAGTCACAGCCCTTAAGGCTAAACAACACACCTAATACACTTGTAATAGGTGACTCTATTGTCAGACACACTGACGTCCCACTCACCAGGCTGAACAAGGAGAAGGTCACTGTAAGCTGCCTGTTGGGTGCCAGGATCCGCCACATAACACAAGCACTCAGGTCACTCCAAAGCAAGTACAAATATGACTCTGTCATTGTCCATGCTGGTGTGAATTACCTGAGACGTACCTCCCTGGACTACATGAAAAGAGACATAGAGGAGCTCTCTGATCATGTAGCCCAGGCCGGTATGACCCTGACCTTGAGTAGCATCTTACCCTCACCAAGAATGATGCCACAGTATAAAGACAAAATGATCAATTTTAACAATTGGCTAAAGTATTGGTGTCATTCAAAGGGGGTTCAGTGTCTGTCAGCCTGGGATGACATGCTCAAAAAGCCACGTTGCTTCGCTAGAGATGGCTTGCACCTGTCACCCCTGGGCTTTCGAATACTGGCTAAGGCTCTTGCCACCCCCATAGTGCCTTTTTTAGGCAAGGTTCAAAAGACAAACCCACCTCCATAGACAACACAAGGAAAAAGAAACTAAGGGTAATGCTGCTCAACGCCAGAAGTCTAAACCTCAAGATGCATGCACTCGAGGCTCTCCTCAGTATGGAGAATATCGATATCTGTGCAGTAACAGAAACCTGGTTCAAGGCTCCCGAGAGCACCCCAGCACTACCAGGTTATACCTCATACCATGTTTTTCGGCCCCAAAACTTGGACCGAACCACAAAAGGAGGGGGAGTATCCATATTCATCAAGGATACCCACACCTCCAGGTTAGTGGCACTGCACGAAGCATCGGAGACCATCCATGTGCAACTAACAGTGGGTAAAACTGCCTTTCAGTTTGTGGCCTGCTACAGACCACCCTCCCAAACTCAGGAACCCCACTCGGCTTTCCTGAGAACACTGGAGAATATGAAGGTCTCTCCAAACACCATTATATTGGGTGACTTCAACTACCCAAACATAGACTGGGAGCACTACTCAAGCCCTAACACCCTCGCCCAACAGTTCCTAGAATTTATAAACTCAAATGCTATGGAACAACTGGTCACCACTCCCACAAGAGGGGAAAACATATTGGACCTGATCATCACCAACATGGGGACTCTATGTTCCATACCAGAGGTATACCCCTCCTTGGTAAGATCTGACCATAAATTAATCTCACTGGACATCAATAACTCGTCCCCACCTCCATCCAAGGAAATCACGGTGAAGAACTTCTCAAAAGAAAACTTCACACTTCTCAAAACTGAGGTGGAATCCTTCAAAGCCCCCGGGCCAGTGGAAAATATGGCCCAAACCTTAGAATCCTTTACAAACACTTTCCATGGACACCTAAAGGAATGCATGGATTGTGCTATCCCAAATAAAACCAAGACTTACTCCTCCAAAGACAGGAGACCTGTCTGGTGGACCCCAGCCATAAATAAGCTATACAACAGAAGGAGGAAGCTACTACATGATAGAGCAAAATCCCAAAAAGGGAAGGCATCTCTGATCAGTACTAGCAAGAAACTACGATCCCTCATAAAATCATCTAAGGCCAGCTTCGAAAGAAAAATTGCACAAGACGCTAAAGATAATCACAAGGCCTTCTTCAGTTATGTCAGGAACCTGGGTGGCAAATCCCAGATATGCTCTGAGTTAGTGCAAAATGACAAAAAATACACTGAATCCACAGTCATTGCCAACATCCTGGCAGACAGATTCAGTGCAAACTTCTCCCCCCTTCCCCCCCAAAAGAGCAAATGTCTATCCCAACAGAGTGTAGCCTCCCTGACATCACAGATGCACAGGTGAGAGCTGCCCTCTCCAAAGCAAAAAACACAGCATCAGTGGGACTGGACGGTGTCCCGGGCTGCGTCTTACATGAGCTCCAAGATTAACTGAACCCTCACATAAAGTCACTGTTCAATCTCAGCCTTACTACAGGATATGTACCCAAGAAATGGCGTAGAGCAACAGTGGTCCTACTCCACAAAGGTGGTGCCACAACGGACCCCAGAAACTATTGCCCTATAAGCCTGACTGGCCTGGTCTGCAAAGCTATGGAGCGTATCATCATGGAACTCATAAACAAAGACATTGGGAACCTCCAAACACTGGATCCTACCCAATTCGACTTTGTTAAGGGCAGATCTTGCCTCTTGAACCTAGTCAACTTCTTTGAAACAGTCACCAAGGCCATAGATCAAGGGAAGGTAGTCCACACAGCCTACCTGGACCTCGCAAAAGCCTTCGACACAATACCCCACTCGGGCATCATAAATAAGCTCACCAGCTTAAATATCAACCCCTATGTCACAAGATGGGTTGCAAATTGGCTCAGGGGATAGAACCCACATGGTCAGAATTGCAGGTGCCATGTCAGACTCTAAACCAGTTACAAGTGGCGTCCCACAAGGCTCAGTCCTGGGACCTCTCTTGTTCGGTATATATTTCTCTGAGGTACAGGCTAACATGGGATGACTATGGCTGACCAAGTTCGCAGATGACTGCAAACTGGGTGCCATAATCGACTCGCCGACTGACACAAGTATCCTCCAAAGGGGTCCCACAGAGAAGGATAACTGGTGCCAGAGCCATGGCCTAAAGCTAAATGCCAAAAAGTGCATAGTCATCCCCTTTGGAAAAAACAAAGTGCCCACAAATGACCACATAGGTGGTAATCCATTAAGTTCGGAAGAAGTAATTAAGGGATTTGGGGACCCAAGTAGATAGCAATCTCTCCTTTGACAATCACGTTGCTAAAGTGGTTAGAAAGACCTTCTATATAGCCCACCTTATCACAAAAGGGTTCACATCTAGATCAAGAGAGGTCATTGTGCCCCTCTACTCATCACTCATCAGGCCCTTAATTGAATACAATGCCCCATTTGGGATGTACCTTACCCAACACCTGCAGCAACTGGAAAGACCCCAAAAGTACCTCTCCAAGAGGATCAAGGGACTCAAACAGGTGCCATACTCAGTAAGGCTAAAGAAACTCCAACTCTACTCAGTTGCTTACTGCCTACTCAGAGGAGATCTGTGCCTGACGTATAAAGACATGTCCAACCCAGAATTAATGGACATGCTCCACCTCAGGAAATCCAAATCCCTTAGAGCTACATGCTCCAAGGACTTAAACCTCAGCACAGAAATAAATAGGACATGCTGGAGGGACAGATTCATATCCCAGAGGCTCCCCTCACTCTGGAACAAAATCTCAATCCATGTTAGGCAGAGCCCCTCAATGACCCTTTTCAAGAGAAATCTTGACGAGTGGATGGGAGATCGTAGGTTTACCCCTGGGATCTCTTCTGTGTCCCTACTAGACAGAGGCACAGTAAACTAACCTTAAAAGGGCTATTCATCTGTGACCTACTATACAGAGGCACAGTCAACTAATATAAAAGGGTGGCGAAAGCCAAACACACTCTGGCTAGGCTTATAAATGCCCTAGGGCAGATAGCCTAGTATCAACCTATGAACCTATGAACATGCAGCTTTGGTGATCTGAGACATGAGTTGATAAAAGACAAGCTTGTGCGGTGTTAATAATGATGCAGTGAGAAAGATTTTGCTTTGAGACAGTGATTTAACTTTAAGCAGAACCACAGAGATTTGGCAGATATATGATTTTATAGAAAACTACATGGATATGCTTATGAATGATAAGAACATGCTTGCAGCTTCCTCCAGCATGAATGTTGATAGTATGCAGTACACTACAGCTGACATTTGGACCCATCAGAATCATAGTTTCTTTGGTGTCACCGCCCACTGGATCAACTGTGACATACTTCAAAGAAAGTTAACTGTTTTGTCATGCTGCAGATTACAAGGGAGGCATACATATCATCTTATGGCAACTCTTGAGAGCATTCCAATCAAGTACAAGATAGAGCAAAAGATGTGTGCAACAATTACTGACAATGGCAGCAATTCTTATACTGTCTTCTCAGTATGTGAGAGATCTGAGACTACAAGCATTCTGTCCCAAGATGAGGATGATGATGGTGAAGTAATTTACAACAGCATGACAGCTGTGCTGAGTCAGTCAGGGCAAAGTGAGAACACCTGTTCACTGCCTCCCCATCTGAGATTGCAGCACACACATTGAATCTAGTTGCCATGCAAGATGCTGAATCTGCTTGTAATGATGCACAGTATAAAAAGATAATGCAAAGCACCATGGCCAAATGCTATGCTGCTTGGAACAAGGCTAGTCACAGCACCCAAACTGCTGAGGTGGCTTGAAATAAGTGTGATCTGGCATTGATTATTCCCAATGTGACACGATGGAATTCCACTTTCTATGGGATGGAGAGAATTTACCTCATTGCAACTCAGGGTGAAGGCTTGCTGAATGAGATATGTAAACAGATTGGAATTGCCATCTTCAGGCCTGCAGAAATTACCTTTGTTGCTGAGTTTGTGCAAGCAATGCAGCCCCTGGCAATGGCTCTGAACATTCTGCAGTCAGAGCTGAAAAGCTTCATGGGAATCCTGATTTCCACCATTACATGCCTGAAAAACAATTGTCTGAAATCAGGCAGTCTGTGAAGCTTGTGCCGCTAGCTGATGCTCTTCTTAAAGGCATTGAGGCTCAGTTCAATCATCTTCTGGAGCACGAAGAGCTTATTCTGGCTAGCATAGTGCATCCACAGTTCCGTTTGTGATGGATGGACAGTGAAGAGAAGAAATTCAGAGGCAAGGCTCTGCTCCTTGATGCCATACAGAAACTGGATGAACCTGCACATGTGTCACCTGAAGCTTCTGCAGTAACTGCCAAAGACAGCTTCTTCAGCTTCAAAGAGTCTACGCCAGCCAGTGTCAGCATATCTTCTCCGATGGACATGTATTTGGCTGACCCTTCCAGAAAAATGTCTTCTCTCAACAGTTACCCTACAGTCAAGAAGGTATTTCTGAACACTAATACAGCTCTGCCAGCTAGTGCACCTGTTGAATGCTTGTTCAGTCTTTGTGGACAAGTGCTGACTGCAAGAAGAAATAGACTCACCAACGAGCACTTTGAAAAGTTGCTCCTTCTTTCAGCCAACAGAAATGTGTAGTCATTAGGAATAGTTATATAAAGTGATATTTTGGTTGATGTTGTGTTAACAGTCTTGTTATACCTATATGACATTTTCTGTAAGCATTTTTGTGCCCTCAGCATTAGTTTTATCAGATTAGCCTAATGTACATTGTTGAAAATTTGATTAGTTGTAACTTGTTACGGGTCTTGTGTTGCTGGCTGTGCGTACTTTCGTTTAAGTATTAAATTGTGACTCTCTAACTATAAAGACTAGTCTGTGTGACTTTGTAAACTGTAAAATACTATTCATCATTATTGTAACACTGTGTATACAACTTTAATACACTCGTATTCATGTGCAGTAAGCATGTATTCCTCACACACAAGTACAATGTGAGCAAATCTGAACATGAAAATTGATAAACTATACTTATGTAAAAGTAACTCAACAGTAACTAGTTACTTTAGTTAGTAACTAGTAATAGTAATATATTACTTTTTTAGAAAAGTAGTAAGTAATAGTAACATATTACTTTCATTTAAAGTAACTAGTAATAGTAACTTCTTACTTTTATAAGTAACTAGCACAACACTGGTGTTAGAGTTACAGTAGGGGTTAGGTAAAGGGATAGATTTATTGTATGTGCAAGTGCATGTTACTTAGGGTTAGAGTTATGGTCAGGTTACAGGATAGATTTACTGCATGTGTGAGTGTATGTAGGTTAGAGTAACAGGTAGGTAAAGAGATGGATTTTGTGTATGTATGATTGGATTTAGTGTATGTGTATGTGCGAGAGTATATTAGTGAATTAGGGTTAGAATAAGAGTCAGTTAAGGAGGTAGATTTAGGGTTGTTTGGGTGTGTGTATGTGCAGTGTGAGTGTTTGAGCCATTTTGTGTACCGACAGACTTACAGAAAGTTTTTTTTAAGGTAAAGTGCATAGTCAGTGTTACCATCAGAGGTAGGGTTAGGGTTAGTACTTATTACTAAGATGGATCAGGGATATGAATACAAATGCAAATTAAAATAGAAATAAAGCACGCATAACATTTACCATAGAAACCCAATTAAAAGCAACAAGCATATCATCCTCTAAACTAAGATAAGAAAAATGATGCAGATGGTAGAACATTACTGCTTCCATATAAGTTTTTCAGTTTTTTTGAGTTGCTACCAAAATGACTACCCTTGTGAATATTTCTTGGGTTCAATAACTATATCATTAGCTAAATCAATTCAGAAATAACAGGGGAGAATTACTGATTATACATACATGTCTTTTAGTTCTTGAATTGATACTGGAATGATTACTTTTGTTTATATTATTGAGGTTGTGTTACCTGAAAAACAGCATACATGTTTGTGGAGCACTACACTACTACTATGTAAATCTCCTCACCTGGTCTCATTCACTTATCAGAAGTAGTTGAAGTGTTGTATGGTGTCAGCACCTGTTTATAAACAGGGGTAGCGCACAGTAGTTTAACAGAAGGGTCTCTTAAATGACTACTCTAAAAATTTCAAACCAGAATTGCACACAGCTATGGCCTGTATCATAATGTAGAGTGATAAAGCCCTAACTATAGCCTAGACAACTCAGGTTTTTATTAGTGTTTCTGGCATATTTGACTCCAGCGAGTGCCCATCCTGGGGGGGGGTTGTTCATCTAGGCATTCCCTGTGGAAAGATGTGGTCCACAGAGGGGAGTAGCCCTCAGTTGTAATAGGTGAATGCAGAAGAAGGGGATACCAGGGGGTAGGTCACAAATGAAAAAAATCCCCCCAGTGGACTCAGTCAGTGTTATGACTCCCAGGATGCTGAAAAGAATGAAACAGAAGGGCAACAACAGAAAAATGACGCAGTAAAAAGAGTTATAACTCTTCACATCAATCAGTTAGGAACTATTTTACATTAAAATATACCACAATGCATGTAATTATCATACATAAATTACTCAATGTAAAACTCACATTGCAAAGCAAAAAAAATACAGATGCCCATTTGCCAATTTTATAAGTGCAGTAATCTACTTGGGGTGCGAATGGTACAGATATTACTTCACGCTCAGGGATTGTAAGGCACTCACCCTTTGGGCTTGTGCCTCACAATACTTCTGGTTATGTGGCAATATCTGGACTGTGCACACCCCCTTTATGCTTTGTTGCATACATACACATGTGCACAGTCATATAGATATACATATGTTTTGAAATAATTTTATACATAGATGGGTTCATTTCATATAAAATAAAAGGATCTCAAAAGCAGATCCTCAGCAGACCCAAAAGTCTGATGTCTAATCCTTCCCAAAATACTATTAAATCTGTGTTTCTTAAAAATGAGTTTAGTCTTCTACCCCTTCCCTTTCTTATTATTTTATTATAATGCCTTCTGAGTTCCACTTCACCACTTAAGGAAAGAATTCCTATATACAGTGAATTGCTCCACTCCCCCAACCCCAATACAGTACACATTTCTCCCTCCCAGTGCACAGGAAGGCCTATTTTAGCTATCCATTGGGTTTGATGTAAAAAGGTTAATAGTATCTGCTGTGTCTTTCTGCTTTTCAAGGTTAGGGGTTGCCACAGCGGAACTCCGGTCCGCTAATGATTGGCAGTAGATTTTTACGTGCTGAGTTGCTGGCCCTGACGCACAACCTTCAACAAAGGTATGCCCATTCACGCATGTTGCCACACAAAAGACACTCTAGCTGAGAATCAAACAGGACAATGTCTTACTGTGAGGCGACAACGCTACCGCAGCACCACCACCGCAGCTAATAAAATGGTTAATAGTATATAATTCAATATTATGGAACATAGTAATTACTTTCAGTGAATTCTATCTTTTAACTACTCTGATTATATAGGTTCATAGGTTCATAGGTAGATACTAGGCTATCTGCCCTAGGGCATTTATAAGCCTATCCAGAGTGTATTTGGCTTCCGCCTCCCTATTAGATTAGCCTACTGTGCCTCTGTAAAGTAGGTCACAGAAGGTACCCTTTAAGATTAGTTTACTGTGCCTCTGTCTAGCAGGGACACAGAAGAGATCCCAGGGGTGAATTTGCGATTTCCCATCCACGCGTCCAGATTTCGCTTGAAGAGGGTCAGCGAGGGGCTATGTCTAACATGAATTGGGATTCTATTCCAGAGTGAGGGGAGCCTCTGGGAAATTAATCTGTCCCTCCAGCATGTCCTATGTATTTTTGTGCTGAGGTTTAAGTCCCTGGAATGTGTAGCTCTAAGGGACTTGAATTTTTTGAGGTGGAGCATGTCCATTAATTCTGGGTTTGACATGGCTTTGTACATCAGGCATAGATCGCCTCTGAATAGGCGGTAACAACTGAGTAGAGCTGGAGTTTCTTTAGTCGAGCTGCATAGGATTGCCTCTTAGGTATTAAAGCTTATTCTGTTTAATTTGTAGCCTGATAACATACTGCCTCTATTAGACATAATAGGTTCTTAGGTATTTACTAGGCATATGACCAACAGGCCCTTTATAAGCCTAGCCATGCAATCTAACCCAATTTTGTCCCTGTCTATCACAATCATTTATTAGGAGATGGTATGTTAGTTAGGAAGTTTGTAGATGTTATGTGGGGGGAGGTATGGTAGTTTGGGCATTACTGTCTACCTCTATCGGGAACACTGGGGCCAGAGCCAGTGTGAAATTTCCATCCATGGTCAAGGATACTCTTAAATAAGGGTACTGGGTCCACTCCTTTTTGGCATCCATTTCTCTGAAATGGAAGCAAATCCTGAAAGTTTATGGCTGACTAACTTTGCAGATGACTGCAAGCTGGGGGTTATCACTGACTCCCCTACAAACACTAGCACTCTGCAAGAAGGCCTATCTCTGACTAACAAATGGTGCCAAAGCCATAGTCTTAAACTTAATGCTAAGAAATGCATAATTGTACAATTTGGGAAGTCAACCATCCCAGTTAATTACTGTGTTAACAATACACCTCTAAGAGTCAACCCAGTGGTTAGGGATCTGTGTATACACATAGACAATAGTCTTACCTTCGATCACCATATGATCACAGAATCAGTGGTGGGGAAATCCTTTTATGTTGTGCAACTTATAAGTAAGGGCATGACATCTAGGTCCAAAGAAGTTATTATTCCACTGTAATCCGTCCTTATCAGACCAGTTATAGAGCACAATGCTCCCTTTGGTATATATCTGACCAGGCATATGCAGCAACTTTCACTACTCTTCAGATGCTAGATTTAATCAATGAGTTGTAGTGCACATATGGTCAAAAACACAGAGGACAGTATTTACAAATTTTTAAAGTAAAAACAGTTAAAATAAAGTTTTCCAAACTGGATAATTTTGTAACACAGATAGTAAGTATAACTGACAAAAAATAAAAAAATAATGCACATACAGTCATGGACATTACATCTACAATAAATATATATTTACAAAGTGAAAACAGTTTAAACATTTCCAAATTATAAAACACTGTAACACAGATAGTTGTCTTAAAGTACAAAAATAAAAAAAATATATTATTTTTCAAAAACAGTACATTGGATATCTGGATATCCAAAGGGTATAAGTTTTTTCATAAATGAAGAAAAGACTGACCCAGTGTGATCATCTAACATGTATTTGCAAGATATAGGGACAGCTATTTATTATTTGTTTATTAGAATAGCAGACACTAAGTTAAGTTGTAAAAGAAAATTTTAGGCAAAAAGTTCATAGGTAGTTACTAGGTATGCAGTCTAGCCCAAATTACCAGCTCTTCCAAACCACTGTCTAGTGAAAGGAAAACTCCACCTTGGAACACAGAAATGAGAATGTTTTCATTGTGTCTTTGTTTTATGAGCTATTGTAATACATTAAAATAACTCTAGGTGCTTCTTATAAAAATTAGTATATTTTTTCCACAAAATGTCTGACACAGGGTTTGACATATTAATGTGATCTTGATTAAGTGCTTTATATGAGTCATGCCAAACATAAGAAAGCAATGTTGTCTTTCTAGTCCATTAATATAAAATAAATACTGGAACTACATTATAGGAAGAAAAGCACCCTAAGAGTTGAATTAAAGTGTAGGAGAACTTGGGCTTCTCCTTTGAGTAACTTACTCAAGGCCACACAGTAGGCAGATGAAGGCTCTGAGAATCAAACCCTGTACCACAGGAAAAGTAATTAGAGGAGTTTTGCATTTTGTTTCTGTGGGAGGGTAAGCAATTTAGCATGTTCTACAGTTACTTGATTTAAAATAATAGGAAAGAGTGCCATGAAGAAATGGGCAGTAGAGTTTATGCCTCTGACAAAGAACATGGACGGCTAGGACTGGTATAGTGGAATGTTTTTAACTGTCCTTGAAGTCTCTTTAAGATTTAATGTTTGTCCAAGTTCTGTGGGAATTGTATTTCATAGTTCTGCTATGTAGGCAGAGACAAATGGATCTACATGGTGAAGGGCATGTTTTTCTTTGTGGTAGAATTAAATTTGAATTTGTGGATACTAGAACTGTTGTTAGAGTGATTATCAGATATATTTAAATTTATATGGGATTTTATGCGCTGCTTTGAAAAGAGAGTACTTTTGGGAGCACTCTTGTTCTAGCCAGTATAGTTTGTTGAAAGCTATATTACTGTGTGTTTTATTGATGAGATCAGTAATGAAGTTAGCAGTCTTATTACAGATTTGTTGTAATTTAACTAGTTGAGTTGATTGGAGATAGGTTAGTATGGAAGATGCATATAGCAGGCTGAACAGTTGGAAGATGGTTTTGTTTTTTGAGACACTGTTAAATTTATTTGAGTCGGCTTGGGAAGAGTTCAGACCAAATAAATCAGCTTAGATTTTTTTAAGATTTAGTTCTTTTTATTTCCTTGAATACCCTAGGCTAAGCAAACATTTATTCTTAAAATGGTGGCCATTGGGCTTAGTAAAAGAAAAACATATTGTCTCCCAGGCCTCTTCACCCATCTTGTGGTTCATCTGGGAACCTGCTACCCCAATGACTTCAGAGTCACACAAGCAAACTGTGATCCTGTTGTGCTAATCCCAGTTGTACAGATGCTATACTTTCCTTTATCTCAAATGGGCATGCTTCTCTGAAGAATCCCAACTGATTATATAGTCACTGACTTAAGCTACTGCTGACGAGTTTACTTGAGGAGGGTGACTGCAAACAGACACAGGGATTCACTTTTGCATACTGCCAGGTAATTCACAATCCCATGTTCTCAGTCCTCCATCCTTACTGGTAACATTTTGTTCAAGTCTATAAGCATGAAGCATTAGACTAGGATGGTTCTGGCCAAATAATTGCCTCCATCCTTCTGAGGTCAACCTCCTGAGCCTAAGATAGACCTGAAGGGACAGAAAACAAAGTCAGTTTCAGTTTAAAATAAAACTGTCAAGTGGAATGATTTAAAGCATTCTGTCTGGCTGTATGCATTCCTGTTTCTGTCTGAGATAGGAATGTATGTCCACTAGCCACATATCTGAAATACAGAGGAAGAGAAAAAGCTAGGCCTTGATTACAAAACTGTGTATTTTAAGACTGCTTAACAGTAATATGTTCATTATTTGAGAGATCGTCTCAGCTGTTCAAGAGGTTTAATAACAAGAAGCCAGGGTTTGCCAGGTTATCTAAACTTTTCTGTTCTTAAGGAACCCCTCCGTACCTTCAACAGTACCCTCAGTTTTAGAATTTTCTGTGATGCCCCAGCTATAGTGGAACATTAATATTCAGTATGACATAACATCCCAGTCTTCATCTTCTTTCAAAGCTATTGAGATTTTGACATTTTTTTTTCTGCCTAATTTACAACTGAGTCCTTCATGGGTATGGAGTGTTGTCGGACTAGGACCTTACTTTAGACATATTCATCACAATCATCTAACCCAAGAAAGATTATTAAATTCTAGATGACATAAACTTCAAGACCACTAGAACACACAAGCCTTTTCCCTGATATGGTCTCTCTCTCTAAAACTTTATACGTAGGCCTTTAAGATCACTGGCTTTGTAGTGACTTTGTCTACTAAGTCTGTTATTTGTCAGTCTGTTATTTAACTCCTATTTCTACTTAATATGTAGCTTTCATATGTTCTGGTGGTTTATAATTAGGCCATTTTGTTAATTCCATTTAATAGTGCTCTCCAAATTTCTTTCCAGTTTTGTACTACAATCTTTGATCATAACTATAATTTAGATGTGTAGCCTCCTGGTAGTGTGGAGGGATAAAGGCCTGACTACGATCCAGGCAACCAGAGTTTAATTAGTAGTTTGAGGAGAGTTTCAAGGCTGACATATGGACCTCAGTTAGCAATATATGACATGCATACTAGTGCCTGGGAATTTTGGGGTGGGGCTGAATTTTACAAGCAACAGTAGGGCAGTGGATGGCATATCTCTCACATATCTATGTCCAGCAAACATACCAAACTATTACATCAGATACAAATTTTCATCAGAAAAATTATTTTTATATAATTTCGAAATCACTTGATCAAGTAACAGTTCAAACTTTTAAAGAACTACATACACCTTAAACATGACGCCCCATTTTAAAAAGCAAACAAGGCATCACTAAGGTATTATGTGATTAAAACCCCTCAGAAAAAAACACATAAATAATGATAAATACTTGAATAACAATTACAATACTGAAATTCATGTATAAATTATTATTTAAAACAACTGATAGACATTCATCATCATCTTATAAGTGACTTTAACTTCAGCAGACATGTAATGGACAAAATTTCATTCAGCCCTGGCCAGCACACAGCATTCAAGTGCAATTGCCAGGTTGATTATTTCTTTTCCAAAAGAAGAGACCATGCTCTTCCCCTTGGTTTGGAATTACTCACTCCAGTACTACAAATTTAAAATCATGTTCTGGATGTTCTTTAATATGTTTAAAAAGTGTGTTGGTGATTTTCTTTTTTCTAATCTCATAATAATGTTCGTATAGTCTTTCCTTTAATTTACGCTCAGTTTTACTTATATAGAAACCCGAACAGTTTTGATATAGTGCTGCATACACAACCCCTGCACTGTTACAATCATATCTACCCTTTATCTTTAAAGTGTGTCCCTAAATAGAATAGATTACACCCATATATATCTTCTTCTTCTTGCAATAATGGCAAATGCCACATTTACTCATCTTAGCAGTTCCAACAAGGGTTGTCTCAACTGTGGTCTCAAAAAAATTATTTAGATTAAAGCCTTTCCTATAAACTGTTATGTCTCGCTCACCTACTTTTTTTTTCTTTATTTCTCTGTCATCCTATATTATTGTCCAGTTTTTACTAATAATCCATTTTATAGTGTCACTATCCAACGTATAAGTAGTTATAAATGAGTTCTTAAATAAGTTACTCTTGTTATTATAAATGAGTTCTTGCCTTGGAATCACTTTCTTATTCTTTTGTTTTACACTATACAAAATTGGGTTGAAAAACCTGTTGTTTCATTTAGTGATAACTTCAGTCATCAAATTATTTATTAAGTATGGAGGATAGCCTCTTTTAAGAAATATATTTTTCAGCAAAGACCATTCATCTAAAAATGTTTATCAAGAATACCATAAGTGCTGCACATACGAACTGGCCCTTAACCACAGATTTCTTTTAGTTCATGAGATGGGTACTGGTATAATGCAGGAAAGTATGTGAGTATGTGGTTTCTTATAAATTTGTGAAATGTACACGTCTAGTTGTGTCTTTTGTTAAAAACACATCCAAATAAGAAATAATATTTTCCCCATTATCATAAGTAAATTCTAAGAAATGACTAGTTATGTTAATATACTCAAGGAATGATGAAATTCCGTTTTTTCCATCCTTCCAAATAATCAAGATAGCATCCAAATATCTCACATACAGTCTGCATGAATGTAGAAAACCTGTAGAAAACAAGTGTGACACAAGGGAGATACTGCCAGCCCAGCTATCTGGAATTTTGTAAATAGTTATATGTCATTTGTGAATATTGAGATGATTTATATAGAAATGTAACAAAAGGAGACACTGCCAGGCCAGCTATCTGGAATTTTGTAAATAGTTATGTCATTTGTGAATACCAGCATGATGCAATTGCTACTAAATGTATTAGAACTATATGTTATGTGTGTATATTAAACTACTGGTACAGACGTGTGTGTTGAACAGGGTTTGTACAGTACTGAGCTTCAAGGATGAGTCCACAGTGTACCCTAATGGAAAAGAACAGAAATGTATATAAACCATATACCTGTGCAAATGTATGTCTTAACAGTAGAAAATGGAACATACAGAGTTAACTAGCAAAACATCAAGAAAATAAGTTGAAATTAATATTGTTTTACAATTGTGTTATAAAAGTTAGTTTCAATGCAGCAAGGAGACAGGATGTCTAGAACCAGGTGCCTTCTGCATTGTTTTGTAAGTGTTTTATTGTTTTATGTCTTCTAGCAACTGCAAACATCTGAAGGTGATGTATTTTTTCACAGGGAGATGTCAAATGCTACAATGGGGGGGTTTAGCTTGGAAACTTAAGTCAGGTGACAAAAAGTGATGTCATCCAAGCTAACCCAGTAGTAATATTTGATATTAATTTAAGCTCTCTCTCAGAGACAGACTGGGCATTTTGTATTTTGTCTTTGACCTGGAAACATCCACTCATCATCCCCACCTTCTGCACTTGCCTTGCTGTAAGTAAGTTTCCAAGACGTAGTGACTCTTTTAGATATAGTTAGGAATATAGTAAAGGTTAGTTTAGATGTTTTCTTTATTTATCTGAGACTGTCCTGTAATGTTGTTTTAAATACTTCCTGTGATTTTGAACTCTGAAGTTACTGTGTTGATTTACTGAGTATTGTCTAGTTCTTTTATTATTTATTATTAAATATATTTAAACTATCTTTGTGGCTGATATTTGTGAGACATATTTAAGCTCTTAGAGTACTTGCATATCTATTTGGTGACACTGTACAGGCCACTCCAATAGCCTTGCTTGGTCAGACTACCATTTGGATTAATAGTAACATTACACAGTAGGACTGGACACCCTTTGTAAGAGCCTTATAGTAGCTGATAAGTAGTGGTTGGTGGCAGTGGAAGCTACCTTATAGTCTGGGCAGAAGGGGCATAACAAGTAGATCTGTGCCAGCCTTCCCCAGGTGTGTATGTCTGTTTGTATATAAATCAAATCTCAAAGAATGTGTGTGTGTGTGTGTGTGTGTGTGTGTGTGTGTGTGTGTGTGTGTGTGTGTGTGTGTGTGTGTGTGTGTGTGTGTGTGTGTGTGTGTGTGTCAGCTATGAGGGCAGGGACACAAAGCATTGGTTGGACAGAGAGTTTGCTGGAGGTCTTAAATTGGCCACTCAGCTGAGATATCAACTATATAGCTGTACCAGTGGGTAGTCTTACTGGGGATCTGGAGAAAGAGGGAAAAACCAGCCCCAGACTGACTGTGATCTCTGTGTGCTCTTAAAGGAAATTGTACTTCTTTATTGTGTGTGTACTTGTCATCTTCCCATTGTGTATGCCCTCCACTATTGCCAGTAGTGATGATTGAGGCTGCTTGATTACTGGGCCAGTGCTGGGGCATCACAACATGTACCAATGTTCCCATTCTACCATAACTAACAAGGAGCACATGGTAAACCCATAGCTACTACGTTTTGCTGCAGAACAAATTGTCCATAAAAAATATATAATTGTTTTTCAATGCAATTTCAAGCATCTCCTCATATAAACATATTTTATCCTGTGATACTTTTTTTCTAAACAGAAAGTCAGCGAACCACTGAATGCCTATGTCATGTGGAATGATTGTATACAGGTCCTTGACATCTATGGTTATAAATACATTGTTATTATGATATTCTAGAGAATTGCATTTGTTTAGAAAATCCCATGAGTCCCTGTAAATGTACTGTCCTTCCTCTACAAAGTTTTTTTAGTTTTATATCCAAGAATTTAGTTATGGGGTATGTAATAGACCTTCTTGCATCCACAATGGGGCACACTGGGGGTTATTGAGGTCTTTGTGAATCTTGGGCACTTCGAATATTGTGGGAATCTCTACATTCAAGTATTTAGATTCCTCTATAGTTATCTGTTCTATCAGTAACATATCGTTCAGTTGCATTTTAATTTTTTTAGTATGCAATAATAAGTTCATTTTTTGAAGTTTGTCTGTAACCATCACTAAAAAGAATATTATACATTTTCTCCATATAATCTATTTTTACATAGCAATAAGCCCCCCCCCCCACATCGGGCTTCATGAATCGGATGTTCAAACTTTTCAAACATTCTAATAGGTCTTTTTCTTTTTTGAAATATTTAAATTACATACCCTTTTATTATCACTTAACTGTATTCCTTAAGTCTAGTTCACAGACTTTCTTGAAAAGTTGAAGCACCAGATGCAAAGGGGGATTTACCATACTAGAAACTCTTAAATTAGATGCTACTACAGTTGATTAATCGAACACCACATTAAGATTCAATTTTCTAATATACAGTTTCATGTCCATAATGGCTTCTGCTAACTTGGCCCTTCTAATAGGAGCAAAGGAACAACCTTTTGTGAATAAATCCGCAAATGCTGAATCAAAATTAAATGAACTAAAATTATAAATTTTAAAGTCACCTGTTCAGTTCATAATAATAGAAAGCAGTTGTCCACTATCCTCTGCTCCATTTCCTTCAATCAACGAGTCTGTTACCAGCTGTTCTTGGTCGATCTCCTGTTCTGCCAACCTGTCCTGTGGTACTGGGGAGGTGAGGCCGTATTCTGTACAGGCCATTGGTCTCTTTGGTTTTTCTCCTTCGCTTTTAGGCATGTGGAGTGACGACGTGATGGGAAATCCAAAGGGTCATTGTTGAAATCTTCCCTTTCAAATTCCCTTTCAAAAACTTGTCGATTGTTGCTATCACACTGGTTGTTATTGTTATTATGGTTCACATCCTCAAAATTTACTCTAGGATATCTTGTGTCCCATTCTTGTGAAGCTGGTGGACTAGGGTATGCCTTCTGGTTGTCATAATTAGCCCTATCATGCTCCAGCTTTTTACATTTTCTATTTTTCATCTGATTGATTTTGACATCTATATCATAAAAGATCGTCTTATGTTGTACTTTGTATTGTTCATGCAATAAGTATTTTGTGATGACATTGTCCAAAATGTTAATTTCTGTCAACAGGTCTTCAATAAGTTTGGTATTATGTTTTACTAAAATGTCCATATATTCACACCCATGCCTGTCAAATAACATCAATACTTCTTTGTGCAAGGGTGAGTTTTTAATTAGACCTGATGGATAGCGCCACATTCTGAGTCCTTTTGGCATTCTGTTTGATTTTATTGACTCAATTAAGTAGGTATTATCTAGCTGAAGCTTTCATAATTTCAATAATTTATAGTCAAACTCATTGAGTCATTCACCCAAGGAAGCCCTGTTACAAAGGGATACCGAACCAGAGTTAAAACTTCCCTGTAGCCATTCATTCAAATTAGCTGTGTTTGCATGATTGATACAATTGTCCTCTACACTCACATTTCGTGAAAAAGATGGTATATTATCGTTGATAGCCAGAAGTGTGTCCATTCCCCTTGTTCATAGGTTCATAGGTTCATAGTTTAGTACTAAGCTAACTGCCCTTGCGAGCCATTTTAAGCCTAGCCAATTATCCCTTGTGAGACTCAAACCCCGCACCTTGTGTTTGTAAGGCAAACACCTTAGCCATTAAGCCACCCTCCCAACCCCTGGGTTGTTTGTTGACCCAAGGGAATACTGCTCTCGTAGCACTGCCTTCAGTTAAACGAAATCCATTCTGGGTGATGCTGTCTATTCTCTGTGCTAACTGTTGAACCAGCAGTGTAAGATTACCGACAATTTTTTGTAAGTCCACCGTTTCTGCTTCAGGAAATAAGGCTTGAGACCCAGTTAAAGCTTTAAGTCACATCACTTTCTCAATTAGACTAAGTCCAACAAATGTCCCAAACTGTTACAGAAACACAAAATGAATGTGATATACTGAAGCTTAAAGCCATTAAAAAAACATTTAATGATAAACACTTTTATCTGCTTTGATAATAAACTTCAACAGGCAAATTCTTTTTAAACAGTTTTTTAATCACATGATCAATTAAAAGTTCAATCTTTTAAAGAACTACATATACCTTAACCATGACATGCGCCGATTTAAAAAAACAACATGGCATCACGAAGATATTATGTGATTAAAACCCCTCAGAAAAAAAAACATGTGGATAAGGATAAATACTTGAATAGCAATTACAATACTGAAATTCATATATAAATTAATATTTAAAACAACTGATAGACATTCATCATCGTCTTATCTTATAAGTGACTTTAACTTTACCAGACATGTAATGGACGAAAATTCATTCAGCCCTGGCCAACATTCAGCATTTAGGTGCAATTGTTAAGTTAATTCTTTCTTTTCCAAAAGAAGAGACCATGCTCCCCCCCTTTGGTTTGGAACTACTTGCTCCAGTACTACAAATTTAAAATCATGTTCTGAATGTTCTTTAATATGTTTAAAAAGTGCATTGGTGACTTTCTTTTTTCTAATCTCATAATGATGTTCGTATATTCTTTCCTTTAATTTACGTTCGGTCTTACCTATATAGACACCCGAACATTTTTGACATAATGCTGCATACACAACCACTGCAGTGTTACAATTGTATCTACCCTTTATGTCAAAAGTGTGCCCCTTAATAAAACAAAATTTCACCCATATACATAAACTTGCAATAATGGCAAACACTGCATTTACTCATCTTAGCAGTTCCGACAAGGGTTGTCTCAACTCTGGTCTCAAAATGACATGGCAGTGGGAGCAGCATGTGCTCCCATTTTTGCCAGCCTAGTTATGTATGGTTGGGAATCGAATAATGTTTTTAACAACAAGGATTTTTTTTTCTTTTTGCAAGTTATATTTGCGTTATCTGTATGATACATTTATTTTGTGGTCTGGTTCACATTAATTAGTTACAGAGTTTATCATCTGTAAAATACCACTTTTTTTTTAATTTGCTTATGAATTTAATAAATTTTCTGTTAACTACTTGAATGTTACTATAAGTAAAGGAGAAGGTGGGTTTCATTCAACTATATTTAGAAAACCCACTTTCTGTAATTCTTATTTTCATTTTAAGAGTAGTCACCACTTCAAACAAAAACAAAGTTTGGTGAAGGGACAACTGATTAGATTGTCCCATTTTATTTCTGACAATATTGGATGGTTATCAGAAGTTAATAAATGTAAGGATATGCTTTTACAAAAGGGCTCCCCTGTGGAAATGCTTGATGAAAACATCAGATAAGTAACAAATTTGAGAGACAGCAATATAAGCCCCTTTTAGATAATACGTTGTCTGATTTATGTTCTGCATGGAGAGTTGGTGTAAAGGAATTACCTTTTGAGAAGGCTTTAATATCAAAATATACACCTGGTTGTATGGAAGTAAAAACATTATACATTCTAACTGGAATATTTTAAAGTCCACTGATAAATTCTGTGACATCTTAGGGGAAGGACCACAGTTTGTTTACAAAACGAATGATAATCAGAAAAGCTTGTTTGAACACAAGTATTGAGTCATAAAAAAGGCAACTTTTTGATACAAAGAGAAGTGGTAGTTGTAAACAATGATCATACATGCTCACTGAAAAGGTAGTTGTTTTATCTAATAAGTTTAAAAGTACAGTCTGTTTGGTGAGCTGTAAATGTGCCACTAGTGGACTGGTTTATTTAGCATGATGTTCATCTAGTCCAGTGTTTTATATGGCCAAGACTGAGTGACCTTTAAGAAAGAGAATATATGGACATTTGTAGGATATTCAAAGGACATTTAAGAAAAGTGCCCTACTTAAACATTCTTTAACCTGTGTCACTTTTAAAAAGTTTTAATTTGGCATTCTCGAGATTGTATTACCTAACCCCAGAAGTGTCACGTGGGAAACACGTTTAGAATTTAGAGAGCTGTTATGGCAGCTACACTTAAATGCGTACCACAAACTAGGTATTAATGAAATAGTATCTATCACTTTAGCATTAAACAGGAGGACAGCTAAATTATGACTATTGTATGTGATTAATTTTTAAGGTTTATTTTTCTTGATGCGATATTAACTTGTTGTTAATAGAGTTGCCAAATAAATATTATTTATTTTTTTGCATAGTTGTACTACAACTTTGTATGATGGTATCACTTTAATTGCTTGACAGAATGATGTATATGGTATTAATTAAGTTTGTTATTTAAATCCAGAGTTTCAGCATATTCAACAGTTCTGATGCAGACCATTTTGCTATAGTAGATGAAAGCGCTTAACTGGTATTACTTTTTATGAAGCTTTTAATAAAGCTCCATAAACAACTCATTCTGTACGTATTTCTTTTTGATTCCATACATCATATATAAATGTTGTGCGTGCACGTGTGTATGTGTGTGTGTGTGTGTGTGCGTGCGTGCGTGTGTGTGTGTGTGTGTGTGTGTG
The DNA here is from genome assembly GCF_019279795.1 of Protopterus annectens. Classification (NCBI taxonomy): domain Eukaryota; kingdom Metazoa; phylum Chordata; order Ceratodontiformes; family Protopteridae; genus Protopterus; species Protopterus annectens. The sequence goes on along the minus strand of NC_056744.1, from coordinate 569,766,420 downwards.
TGTGTGTGTGTGTGTGTGTGTGTGTATTTGTGTAAGAAGACAGATGAGACAACTAAAACTTTTAAATACCTCAGGAGAATCTGGAGTCCAAGAGGACACCATCTTACAATAAAGACAGGTATGAGAACAGGATACAGTTTGAAGATACAGGCTGGATGACTCAGGGGATATGTAAGGAAGCATTGCTTGATGTAAAGAGTAGTGGATTGCTGGAAGAGCCTTCTGTAAGGTGTAATAATCTCAACAGTACTGACAAAGGAAAAGCATTTAGTATGCATACCATAAAACATGTCTTATGAGGGCTGTTAAATAATGTTGCTGTTTAAGTGGAATCTGTTCTAAAATTAATAGGAATTAATAGGAAAATGGGTCTACTAGGTGGCAGGCTGTTTTACCATCAGCGACTATTTTTCTGTGTTGTTGCTCACCGTTTTCATGAATCAGGATGGCAAGGTTACAGATCAAGTTTTATGATATCTTCCAGCTGTACTGGTACATCTCATGTCTAGTCAACACACTTTATTAAGTGCCTAATTTCCTCAGGCTTTATAACATCAGCAGCCATAGAGCCAATACCTTTTAAAACATCTCCTTTCATCCTTGTCTTGGAACCGTGCTTTGAAATTCCTTTTCTACTGGTTCATTAAACAGGTCAATGGAGAAATTAACTTTTAAACTGTGACTGGCAGAATGAAGAAATACAAATGATATGAGTAAAAATAATACACGTTTATGAAATACTTGTTAACATATGGTGTAGTAAACTAGTACATAATTTCTATAGTCTGTACCTGTGGTATATTATGTATTTTTAAGCTTGTGTTACATGACTATACCTCTCAACCTCTTACTGCAAGAAATCTGGACAAAGCCAAAAACAGTTTGGGGGGGCTGGACAAAGGTCAAAAATAGGGACAAATTCTAAGTATTTCTCTTATAAATTTAGAAAGTTGCCAGAATAACATATTTTGCATTAATGTGTTTTCTGAAGGACATGAAGTCTGTAATTCAAATGTCAGCCATGATTTAGTGACTTCAGTCTTCAATGATTTGCCAGAAAACCACTAATTTTATGTGAAACAGGCCACATTTACAATGCAAAAAATCTGGACATTCTGTGAAAATCTGGACAGTTGAGAGGTATTACATGTTTTGACCAAGTGTTTTGGATGACATTCTGCCATATACATGCAATTTCTAATGCTATGCTGACAATATACCATATCTAGCAAATAACTAAACTTTTATTATTGGCAAGATATACAGCTATTTGAAGTTTTTATGGGTTATTTTTTAAATTGAAAGAAGTGAGTGAAATGAATTTACATCCATAATTTATATTCATGAAGTCCTATATCCACAATCTATTATTCACTTGAAACCTACACTTCTGATGAGGAACGCACTATGCAGTGTAAACAGTAAGTCAGTGTTTTGTTAGGGACTGAGATGTGTGAATTGTGTAATTTTAATTGCAACACTTGCAACCCTGTACTAGGAACTGGCTGACAGACCCAGCCCTTTTAAGAGCTGAAGTCTGTTTTGCTGCCACTCCCTGCTGTATAACTGGTTTGTATGTAGCTTACACCAATAAGCTGACAAACAGAAAGCCCTCGATCTAGCCCAGCCCTTCCTGGGGTGATGCAGTTTTAGCATCAGCTGACCATGCAGGAAGAGGCTGGCACCAGAAGCAGAGCTGAGTTCTTGTACAAACTTTCTGAGCAGCTTTCAGCGTAGCCTTTCCTCCCCTGACCCTTCAGGTAAGTCCACACAAAAGCTTAAGTGTGTATATATGTATTGTTTTAGCTCTGAATTTCAGTTAGTTAACTGCTTGACACCTGTAGCTGTAAAATATGTTTTACTTCGGTAAGCTGCTTCCCATGCATACAGGGAAAGTCTTCTGGGAATCCTTACTCTTTGTGAAATTAAATTGCATACTGAGCTTCCCACTCACATAATTGGCAAATGTTTAGCTCAGGTTAACTCTCTTTCTCCCATGCAGATAAGATATTTGTCATCCTAGTGACTTGAAGTAATTTACAACTTGTTCGGACTTTTTTTTTTTTGAACTACTTAGGTTTTCTGCTGTGGTAAAGAAGCTTTCATTTCATTTAATCTGCAATTAGTCTCCTCCTCTGTTTGCATTAGTTATTTATCTTTTTTATTTGTGGTTGACCAAAGTTGAACATTGCTTGAGTGTCATTAGAAATCACCCATCCCCCTTCCTATCGGGTACCTGTGGTTGAATTGACACATTTGTTTAATCCTTGCCATTTCACATTTACACATATTGCTTGGGCGTGCTCAGCAAACAACTTGGCGGGGGTATATGTAGACTGAGTCATGCATACATTTTCCAAACTGAAAGAATGAGGGGTGGGGTTTATGTGGTAGTGAATGAAAGGCAGGGAAATAATTACAAGGTCATGAAGAGATTCCATCTGTTTGTGTGTTTTATTTCCCTGTAGTGATTAGGGGGACAGGCAGGTTGGCTTGACTGTCAGTATGGTATGGTGTTTATTACTTAGAACTCCTTGTGTTTTGTACCTAGCCAAAGGAAGTCAAAAAGGAATTTCTAACTAAAGGTTTTTAATGGCAGGGCCTTAAGATAACTGTTAAGTCATTGTGAGTTTAAGGGCAGGCTTAACCCTGTAAAGTGTCTGAAATGCTTGTGTAATGGAATGGTTTGTAATATAGCAGAGGAAATGGCAGTATGTGTCAAACATTCCTCGCAGAAACTCCAGTGAGAAAATACAACTGGGTCTTTGTGTCACTGTTGGGAGTATTTTCTTGAATTTTTCTTCTACTGTAACTGGTCAGAAAAAATGTGAAGAACAGACAGTTTGCGCACCGTTCCCTATTGCTAAGGGGAAGGAGTTTATAAATATTATGGGCTCCTCTAAAGGTATGAGGACCCTATTCAGCCATAATTTGGGCAGTAGTCGAAGCAGAATTGGTTACAGCAAACTGAAGAAGCAGTTGCAGAAAAGGGGTAAAGCAAAGGTGGCTACTGGTTATTTTCAAAAGAATTGTATGTGTTCATTAGTTACATTTATAGTAATAAAGGCATTTAGACTGTTAGTATAAAAGAACATCTAGTGTGCATCACACAAGTATAATGTAAAGGAATCTTTGGAATTTATAGTCTTTTATATTAAATGAGGGTTGACAAAATGAGATTGGGAATCAAGTGGTTAAGAGAGAATTTGTGGAGTTGTAAATCTAATAAGCTATGCAGTTAGGTTTGGGGTAAGGGGGAGAAATCTTCAGTTCATAGAGAAGATGGCAGATGATTATAGAGTGGCCGGGTTTAGTTTTGCAGAAAGTTCATGATTAGATTTGTTTAAATGCACAAAGTAAAATAATGCTTGCTGTGGTCAAAGTGCATATTATTGGGAGCTTAGCAGAGAAGAAGCTTAACGACAATTTTAATACTGTTTGAATACTCGGTGAAGTACTGAGGGTCAGAATTAATCTTGGGTGGAGTGCTATGACAGCAATTCTTGGTACACTGGAAATGGCCACAGAGTGTCTTCTGTATTCTTAATTTCATTATTTACCAGGTCAAACAGCATTTAGTTGAGATTTGACTGACTAATGGTGGTATAACATGCTGTGTGTAATCCTCCCACCCCTGTTGCAGTTGTAGTGTGTTGCAGTAGTAGTGTAAGTGGATTTGTCCTCAGTCAGACTTAACGGTCGCAAGACTGTAAAATAATTTCTTTTGTTTATTTAAGGGTTGCAAGATCTCAAAGAAACCCCCCCACCTCCCAAAAAACATCATTTTAAGGTACATTGTTCAGGTGATACTGAAGATTATGCTGTCATATTAAGTCACTAACCCTATTTTCCTCTCAATTGTGAAATGCTCCAAGAAACAGTCTTTCTAATTTAGATATCTTCCCGGTTTAATTTGTGTTTGTCGCCACACTACTGTGCTGTGTTCAGCAGTATTTTCAGAGATGCAAGCTGGGTCGTCCTCCCTCAGCTAAGTTGACAGTGGTTGATAATTTGGTTAAGCAGGTTCTGAAGTTCATAGCTTGTCCTGATAGCTGCAGACTTTTTGTGTTCTCAGATGTTCCAGTAGCCCCACCTCATACTGCTTTTGTACATCACTCTGTCTGGTCCTAGATAATTGGATGGGTATTAATAAATTTACCCCAGACATAACTGACTTGGCTAATAAAAGGAGGCCCTGGCCAAGGATGGGAAGTGGAAAGGGAGTACTGGTGACAAAGCTTGGGACCCTTTCCCTCCCAAGAACTGTAAAGCCCATTCCTAAGCTAGGTCAGCATGGTATTTTAAACTCATTGCTACGTTTTCCCCAGAAAGACTATGCAACTGGTGTCTCTCTGTTCTCAACAACTAAAGTATGTTTTGTTATGCAAGTTTGTTTTTTTTTTGTTACGGATTGTCTAGTTCTACAGTAAGTCTCACTTTTCTGTATATAAATTATACTGTCTTTGCTTTTCATATCTGTGTAACTTTCTAGTTTCTGCTCCAGGTTGTGCTACCCAGAAACTTTCTTGCTTGCACCAGTATTGGCCTTCAATGTCTGCAGCAAGTGTTTGTAGTAGTAGCTGCTGTTCTAGGCAGGGCATTCTGTGATTTCTATAGATGAGTTATAGGGAGTTCATACTTCTGTGTACAATACTTGACACCACTGAGACTCTGTGTGCTTATGTAGGGGAGGGTCAAATAGTGGATACTGTTCATAGGTGTGTACTAGGTCAATGATCACTGATGCCTTTTTAAGCCTAGACATGCAGCCTAATTGACAAGTTCTGGTAATGTTAATAAGTGTAAGCAGGAGCTTGGGAGATTGAACCATTTACAGACTTTGTGTCTATTGCAGACCTAGAAATTCATCCCTGGTTTAGCACCTATTTCCCAATCCAGTCCTCCAGATTGGGTTATGGAGGAACTCTGCTTCACACGGATGGGGAGTCTGTTCATAGAAGCGGTAGTCTCTGGGATACATGCCTGTCTCTCCAGCAGGTCCTATTTATATCAAAGGCAAGATTTGAGTCTTTACAATGAGTAATACTGGTGCTGTTTGTTTTGGGGATAGGCAGGAGGCCCATCACAGTGGTGTTTAACAATGCTTTGTTTGTTAGGCAGAGTTTCCTCAACAGCCTGTAGGCAACGGGATACCGCTTTGATGTGGTCTGCACAGAACATGTTACTACTTTCTGTACTCTTTTAGTGAGGAGCCTTTTTGAAAGTTTCGGTTATTGGATGTGCCTGGTTGGGTACCTGCCAAAAGGCCCATCGTTCTCCATGATGGGTCTGAAGAATGCAAAATGCAGTGAAACAGTGACCACCTTGTATCTATGTGCAGTAACACAGTGACCACCTTGTATCTATGTGCAGTAACTTTTGTTTGTAAGTTGCACATCCTAGAATTATTTCCACACTGTTATAGATCTATGATGGTTAAAAGCTGGATTACTGTCTAAATGTCCTTGAGTCTCTGACTAGGGGTGTGTTCAATATGTTATCAGGGGTGGCTGACTTCATTAGGATACTGTTGTACATTTGGTGTTAATCCATGGCTGTGAGACAACCTTATTTGTCTGTCAGCCCTTCCTGGAGAACATTAGTGCCAGTGGGGGATTCTGACTGTTGCTAATTTGCAACCATCTGCAAATTTAGTCAGCTAGAGACTGTCATTCTTTTCTACTTCAGAGAAGTAGATGTCAAAAAGGAGCAGTTCCAGGATTGATTCCCTGAGGGATTCTCCTTTTGACTGGACTGTTTTGTGGAGGTGGACTTCCCCAGTTCTAACTTCCTGGGTCCTGTCTGTTAGCCAGCTGGCAGCCCAGTGATTTGACATAAGGCTTTATACGTAACCTCTTGAGTTTGTCAACAATGTCCAAGTAGGGTATTGTGTCAAATGCCTTTGGCTAAGTCAAAGTAGGAAATGTGAACTATTTTGACTCATCCATTGCTTTGGAAACCTTCTTGAAGTCCACCAGGTTGAGTAGACATGACCTGCCCTTGAAGAAATCGAACTGGTTTGGATCCAGTGCCTGGAAGTTTCCTACGTAATTATTGATTATTTCAATGGCTTTGCATACAAGACTAATGAGCTGTATGGGTCTCTGTTTCCAGGGAATGTAGATGGCCTGCCTTTGGCCAGAGGGATGACAGTTGCTGCATTCCACTCATGAAACATGGAGCCTGTTTTGCAGGCTACTGTTAGTAATTTCAGAGTGTCTGCTGGGTCATGCTTTTTACAAGGCAACCTGGGATATTTTGTGGCCCATCGATGCAGTATTCTTGGCCTTTGAGAGAGCATTGACTACCTGTTCGCTGGTGATAGTAGGAGGAGTTGTATTTGATGGCATTTCCTGACTGGAGGCTGAGGGGAAAGGTAGAGCTAAATTTGTCTGCCAGTAGGTTTGTTGCATCTTCTGGCTCAGTATAGATGGCCCCTTTTAACAATGAGCTCTGAGCCCAATTGTCTATCGCTTTTAAGGTTGCGGACATAACTAAAGAATGCCTTTTGGTTGTCATTTTGTCTGGATGGCCAGACTTGCTCCAAATTTGGACTTGATAGACTTTATCCTGCTCTGGGTTATTTAATTTGAGATTGCATTAACTTGTATAGGCTTTCTGTCAACAGTTCTGTGTAGGGTTTAGGGAGGCTTTGAAATACTGCCAGGTTATCACTTAATATTAGGAAGCTAGCCTTGGAGTAGTTCCTGAACATTCCAGTGTTGCGCATTTTTTTTCTTTTACTTCAAAGGAAATGATTTTGTGCTGTGATCTTACCAGAGAGGATATTTTATTAGGGGGTGTGCAGCACTTTCCTCTGCTAATGAGGACCAGATCCAGTATGTTTGCAGTCCTGGTTGGCATAATGACAAACTGGTGCAGGGAGTTTGTTTACAAAATCCAGAAATCTCTGTGCCTGCACATTTGGTGTCTTGTATGATTCCTAGTTAATGGGGGGTAATGAAGTCATCCATGAGTATATTGGGTTGGATGGTGATTGTTTGTTTTGATTACGTTAAAATAGATGTTATGAGTTTTGTGGTAGCAGCCTGCAAGTAAGTTGGTTTTGCCTTGAATATGGAGAAGCTAAAGTGAATCACCCTGTTTGACCATCCTTATGGTATATTTATTTTTTGATGTAAACCAAGTCACCTCCACCTTTTAATCCCTGCCTGTGTAGTAGCTGGTCTAAATGTGTGGAAGGCAGCATAACCTTGCACTGTTGGGGTGCTGTCCACAGCTTTATACTGTCTCTGTGACTGCACAGGCAGCATAATCTTTTAGGGTGAGGAGAGCTTGTAAAGAGTGGGATGGCTTGTTTTAGACTCCTAGCATTGAGCAGTAAAAACATCTACATTTTCTTGGCTTTGGTTGGCTATGTCAGAAGTATTTTCAGTTTGGCATTGCTTAAAAAAAGGCATTATGGGGGAGCATAACACTTTTTTTTAGCTAATATTCAAAAGCCCAGAGGGGAGAGATGCAGACCATCACTAGAATCTTATTTAAAAGGACACAAGATTAAGCATTTATTTACCATACTGTTTAACAGGATTTGATGTCAGCTGTTTTTATTATGAGATCTGTTTTTAGAAGTTAAATTTAAGTTGTTCCTTGGCTTGTCTGGATTTAGTCTTTAGCACTTTGTATTTGAGTAACACTTGTTTTAGCAGTGCTGGTATTTCTTGTGTTTTTGGAAGACCTTTGGTTAAAATGGAATGTGGTGTCTTCACCATGAGTGCTATAATAGCTATTTCCTGGTAGTTTTCCCAATGCATTATTTTGTTTTCTTGACTGATGGCTTTGCATTAAGAGTGCCCCTCCTGCAGATTTTCACATGGGCAGAGGGGTGTTCAATAGTTATTGGTGGCACATGGCTGTCCACTGTCTGTGTTCATGCCTTTGGCAGTTTCTGCCATGTCATCTGGCCCAGTGTATCCCCCATCAAGTACCTTACAGTGGATTGGCTAGGTTCCCAAGTGTTGTAGTGGAAGTGATGCACACTATGCCTTCTCCTTTATAGGTTCATATATGCTTACTAGGCTTACAACCACAAGGGCCTTTTTAAGCCCAGCCATACATCCCAAATCTAGTTCTGATAAGTGTAAGCATGGGCCTGGGAGATGAACCATTTACAGCTTACCTGTGTCCATTAGAGACAAAGGTGCCAAACCAGGGATGAATGTCTAGTTTCTCATCCAGTAGTCCAAGTTGCACTTGAACTGGGTTAGGGAGGAAATCTGCTTCACATTGATGGGGAGCCTGTTCCATAGACGTGGTGTCTAGGGATAAATGCCCATCTCTTCAGCAGGTCCTAGTTATGTTGATTTATTGTATCCTGTTTGCAATCTTGGTATTGGGCTCTGTAGCCTCTGACCTTGGTAAGGGTTGTGCATTTCCTTGTCTACTGTTCTGTTACTGGGGTATTTTCTCAACTGAATAACATGTATGCACTTTGTGCTGTTTCTCGGGCTTTCTCTGTGTGTGGCAGTACTTCAGGCTGTAACATTCCAGTCATGCAAAGAATCCTCTCCCTTGCGCTCCTTACTCAAGCTTGGCTTTTTGCCTTTCTGTATTACCCATCCTACTTATTCCCTTCATCTGCACATGATTCAGTGAGTTTTAACCATCCCTGTACCTGTATGGTCAGTGACTTTGCTTCATAGAAGTGTCGTTTGAGCAAATGATTTCTGCTCTGCTGTGCTTTTGCATTCATTTGCATCACTGTCCTTCTTCTAAGGGTATTGTGGCAGTGAGGACGAAACCTGTCCCTTTTTCCCCCGAATAGAAAAGCCCATATTCCCCTGCCAGTTCCATCAGGCACCTGAGCTACTATTCGAACCTGATTGGATCACCCAAGCCACTAACTGAACTGTGGTTGAGATACGAGATGCTAATCTCCTAAATCTAAGCCTGGTCATCGGACATCTTAATCCAGCTGTAGAAAAGTTAGTGTTGAGCTGTGAATTTAATTGTGACTCAAGTTGTGTTGAGGATTAGCAGTGGAAAGCTGAAAAACTGCTGTATGATGTCAAATGGGACAGCTTTTCAACCTAACGTACTGTAGCATGTATGCTTTTTTTTTTTTTTTTTTTTTTTTTTTTTTCAGCAACATGTTTTGTTAGAATGTCTGGAGTTTTACTTTTGTGAATTGTAGTACTGGAAAAGCAAGCTGCTTCTTATCACTACCAGCATGTGCTGAAGCTTCTGAACACCTGTCCTGTTATGTCACACCTTCATATGCTCTGACTTTATCACTGCATTTAATAGTTGCCATTGGTGTAACAGTAGGGAGCATGCTATAGAAACAAAAATTTAAAAAGATACAAGAAACGTGAAAACATTACTGCCATACCTGGAGTTTATTTTTGCTTTTGTTAGCCAGGTTAAGTGTGCAGGCATGAACTGGGCCAAACTGACCTTAGCAAGTGTATAATCAAAGTACGTTTGAAAAAACTCCATAATTCCTTTTTATCGGAAATAGACCAACTTAAAACACAGAAAATATTAATAGTATCTGGAGTAACATTTTAGTCTTTTACATTAAAGAGCTTCCATTAAAAAGTGATGAATGAAAGCACAATGTGTGTGCAGGTGTTGCTTTACTTTTCCTTCATTCTAGTCTGCATACTAATGTAGTAGTTATAAAAGTGGGGAATTATCTTTAGTGTATTGGTATGTAGAGAGAGGATAAGAGGAGTGTGTGTATCCGAGACAAATAGAATGTTTTGCTAATCTCCAAAGGCATTTCCACTAGATCAAAAAGTCTCGGTCCCTTTGTTTTCTCTTGCCAGACCCATCATTGAAGGTAATGCTTACTTCTCTAGGCATGTTGCACAGCTTGATGCCCCATGTAATCCTAGGACATCCTCAGATTAAACCCCAAAAGGATCTGTCTTAACTAGACTCCTTCATGGGGAACCATTGGCCTTTTGTGCCATGAAGGACCATGCCCTATTTGACCTTTTCTCAGCTTGGTAAAACCATGAATCCCCTGAAATACCTGAACTGTGGATCTTGATTTCCATTGGCAAACAGGAGTCGGTAATGGGAGAAGGCTGTTAGTGCAACCCAACTCTTTCCCTGCCATTAGAATGGCTTACCCTTGTCTAACAAAGTAGTGTCCTAACCACTTTCAAGGTCAGTCTTTACAATTGGATGCATTTTCATAAATTCAGCACTTGGGATTGTCTGTGCAGTGCAGCCTCCCTGAACCAGGCAGCCAGCACTGGTGTATTGTCAAAAACAAGGGCTGGTTACATTAACTTGAGTAGGGTCCTGTGTGGTCTTTAATAATTTCTAGTATCTTACCTGTGAAACCAACAAGAGGTTTGATTTGTTTCTAATGATCAAGTATTTATGTAACATTGCAGTGTGTAAAAGATTTAATACTGAAAAGTATTGTTTCTGCATAAAATGTCCCACTTCAACATTTTGTGTAGTAATTTGCAGTGTAAAGTAATTTGCAGTGTAAAGTATTTAGTAGCAATGTTATGAAAACACAAGAAGTGTTCTTTTTCCTACCTCAGTGCTGTAATGTGTGCTTACTGGCAGTAGTGATTTATCTAGCAGTCCAGAGGGGTGAATTGCTTTAATGAAAATGTGATCATAGTTGGAAAAGCCTGGCTGACAATCTGACAACACACTCAGCACAATAAATTTATTATGCTTTGAAGAAGGTGCTTTTATAGGTCTTTTGAGCATATTTAGATATTTGGTAAGTCTGCCTCTTCAGCTTCCTCTTTTTGTTATAAAGCACAACTGTTAATTTTGTCATTCATTTTTTTGGGTTCCTCAATGTGGAAGAATTAAAACCCACGCCTGGGTGTGGGTAATGCTGGATTTACCCACGGTTGGTGTGGTTCGGTCATGAGGGCGAAGCCCGAGTGGCCAATCGAAGACAACCATGGGTAAATCAGCATTACCCACACCCAGAAGTGGGTTATTGCTATTATATGACATTATTTAAGAAAAAAAAAATACTTTTCTTAAATAATGGAATTGTATAATGCCTCCTTGCTGCCTTTCCACAGCTGTCCAGTATTCTGCGGCAGTTCTGATGTACTGCGTATGCTTACGCAGTAAATCAGAACTGTGTGTGGAAGCAACGGAGAAAGAAAGATCTCTGTTGCTTTTAAAAATGTCTCGCTATGTTAAACTCATTTAACATGGTGAGACAGCTTTAGCTATCTCTCTATTAAACTCTTTTAACATAGCGAGATAACAGCATCGGAGCTCTTCTATTCTCCATTGCTGTCCAACAAAAAAAAAAAAAAAAAGACTTGTACTAATGGAAAAGTCTGGGCGACTGGACCTTTTTCCATTAGTATGTCTGATTTACAATGTGCATGCTGACCAATCAGCATGCACGTTTTGGAATATTGGTAGGGGGGTCGTTGTATAATGGAATTCCTAACAGTGGAGGATTGGAATGTTTGCACTTGATGATTCTAACAAAACTTGGCAGGACTTTGATCATATTATCTTTAGCCTTGTGTACATACAGGGTAAGAGGCTTTTGTGAGACCATGGTATTTTGTGGTATAGCAGGCAGGGCGGTGTTCCTTGATGAGAATGTATAGCTGTAAGGGTGTTTGTTTCGTGCCTGAGAGAGATCAGTTGAACACTGTTCACCCTAATATCTACAGTGGATATAAAAAGTTTACACCCCTGTTGAAATAAAATGCCAGTTTTTTCCAACTTTAATGTGACCTATAAAATTCAATTGAAAAACAAATCTGTTAGGGGGAAAATGTACAATAAGCTGGTTGCATAAGTGTGCACAGCCTTAAACTATTACTTTTGTTGAAGCACCTTTTTAATTGTAATTACAACATTGTCTTCTTGGGTATGAGTATCAGTATGGCACATCTTGACTTGGCAATATTTGCCCACTCTTCTTGCAAAAGCACTCCAAATTTGTCAAATTGTGAGGGCATCTCTTGTGCACAGTCCTCTTCAGGTCACCCCAAAGATTTTCTATTGGATTTAGGTCTGGGCTCTGGCTGGGCCTTTCCAAAACTTTAATTTTCCTCTGAAGCCATTCTTCTGTTGATTTGTATGTATGCTTGGGGTCATTGTCGTGTTGAAAGATGAAAGTTCTCTTAATCTTCAGCTTTCTAGCAGACACCTGAAGGTTTTGGGCCAAAAGTGACTGGTATTTGGAACTGTTCATAATTCCCTCCCTCCATCTTTACTAAAATCCCAGTTCCAGCTGAAGAAAAGAAACACCAAAGCATAACACTGCCACCACCATGCTTCACATCACCGAAAGAACACCATCCCCACAGTGAAGTGTTTTTTGTGTCCAACGTACCTTTTGGAATTGTGGCCAGAGTTCAACCTTGGTCTCATCAGGCCATAACACATTTTCCAACATGCTTTTGGGAGACTTTATGTATTGTTTTGCAAATTTTAGCTGGGCCTGGATCTTTTCCTTTAAGAAAAGGCTTATAACCCCTACTCCATAGCCCAGACATATAGAGAATACTGGAGATTGTTGTCACGTACACAACCAGTGCTTGCCAGAAGTTCCTTCAGTATTGCTTTGTAGGTCTCTTGGCAGCATCCCTGCCCAGTTTTCTTGTCTTTTTCATCAATTCTGCAAGGATGTCCAGTCAAAGGTTTCCTCTCCAGTCCAGCTGGTGAATCTGGGAATTTTGAGGCAATGTTACAACTGTCTCATGTACACGGACAACCCTCTCCTCCTCCTCCAAACAGGATCAAATATATGTGAGAGATGCAACTATTTAGCCAAACTGGAGGCTGAGCTCTCTCATCTCAAAACTGGTGTAACCAGTCAGGAGGAGAAGGTAACCTCATACAACACAATTCCAGTATCACATAGTCCCACCACATCAGCGAACTAAACACATAAATACACAAAAACATACTCTGAGGCTCTAAATAAAAATCTACCTAAGCAACAAGAGACCTCCAAAGCAGACATCCAAGCAAATGCTACCTTAAAACAAAACACGCACAACACATAGCCCACAAAGTCAGTGTGCAAAAGCAGCCACAGCCCTTAAGGCTGAATAACACACCTGATACTCTTGTAATAGGTGACTATTGTCAGACACTGACGTCCCGCTCACCAGGCTGAATAAAGAGAAGGTCACAGTGAGCTGCCTGTCGGGTGCTAGGATCTGCCACATAACGCAAGCACTCAGGTCACTCCAAAGCAAATACAAATATGACTCCGGTCATTGCACATGCTGGTGTGAATGACCTGAGACGTACCTCACTGGACTACATGAAAAGAGACATAGAGGAGCTCTCTGATCATGTAGCCCAGGCTGGTATGACCCTGACCTTGAGCAGCATCTTGCCCTCACCTAGAATGATGCCACAGTACAAAGACAAAATGATCGATTTTAACAATTGGCTAAAATTTTGGTGTCATTCAAAGTGGATCCAGTGTCTGTCAGCCTGGGATGACATGCTCTGCAAGCCACATTGCTTCGCTAGGGATGGCTTGCACCTGTCACCACTGGGCTTTTGGATATTGGCAAAGGCTCTTGCCACCCCCATAGTGCCTTTTTTAGGCAAGGCTCAAAAGTCAAACCCACCACCATAGACAGCACAAGGAACAAGAAACTAAGGGTAATGCTGCTTAACGCCAGAAGTCTTAACCTCAAGATGCATGCACTCGAAGCTCTCCTCAGTATGGAGAACATAGATATCTGTGCAGTGACAGAAACCTGGTTCAAGGCTCCAGAGAGCACCCCAGCACTACCAGGCTATACCTCATATCATGCTTTTTGGCCCCAAAAACCAGACCGAACCACAAAAGGAGGGGGAGTTTCCATATTTATCAAGGATATCCACACCTCCAGGTTAGTGGCATTGCACGAAGTATCGGGGACCATCCATGTGCAACTAACAGTGGGCAAGACTGCTTTTCAGTTTATAGCATCCTACAGACCACCCTCTCAAAGTCAGGAATCCCACTCTGCTTTCCTGAAAACATTGGAGAACATGAAGATCTCTCCGAACACCATTATATTGGGCGACTTCAACTACCCAAACATTGACTGGGAGCACTACTCAAGCCCCAGCACCTTTAGCCCAAAGGTTCCTGGAAATTATAAACTCAAATGCTATGGAACAACTAGTCGCCGCTCCCACAAGAGGGGACAACATACTAGACCTGATCATTACCAACATGGGAACTTTATGCTCCACACCAGAAGTATATCCCTCATTGGTAAGATCAGACCATAAATTAATTTCACTGGTTGTCCACCTCCAGACCCCAGCCCAGAAAACCACAGTGAAAAACTTCTCAAAAGCGGACTTCTCACTTCTCAAAACCAAAGTGGAATCCTTCAAGGCCCCAGGGCCAGTGGAAACTACGGCCCAAACTGCAGAATCCTATATAAACGCATTCTACGGACATCTCCAGGAATGCATGGATCATGCTATCCCAAACAAAGCCCAAGACCCAATCATCCAAAGGCAGGTGTCCAGTCTGGTGGACCCCTGCCATAAATAAACTGTACAACAGAAGGAGGAAGCTACTACATGACAGAGCAAAATCCCTAATAGGGAAGGCTTCTCTGATCAGTACTAGCAAAAAATTACGATCCCTCCTAAAATCTTCCAAGGCCAGCTTCGAGAGAAAAATTGCACAAGACACCAAAGACAATCATAAGGCTGTTTTCAGTTGTTAGGAACCTGGGATGCAACTCCCGGACTTGCTCTGAGTTGATTCTAAACGACAAAAAATACACTGAACCCACAGACATCGCCAATATCCTGGCAGACAGGTTCAGTGCAAACTTCTCCACCCCCCCCCCCAAAAGAGCAAGTATCTATCCCAGCAGAGGGCTGCCCCCTAAACATCTCTGATGCTCAGGTGAAGGCTGTCCTCTCCAAAGCAAAAAAACACTGCTTCCATGGGACCAGATGGCGTCCCAGGTTGCGTCCTACATGGAACAACAAGAGGAACTAATCCCTCAAATAAAACAGCTATACAATCTCAGCCTTCACTACAGGATATGTGCCC
The DNA here is from genome assembly GCF_019279795.1 of Protopterus annectens. NCBI lineage: Eukaryota > Metazoa > Chordata > Ceratodontiformes > Protopteridae > Protopterus > Protopterus annectens. The sequence continues at coordinate 569,751,413 of NC_056744.1, read as the reverse complement.
ACAGAATGGCGTACAGCAACAGTGGTCCCACTCCACAAAGGTGGAGCCTCTACGGATCGCCCCATAAGCCTGACCTAGCTTAGTCTGCAAGGCTATGGAGAGGATTATCATGGAGCTCATAAACAAAGCCCTTGGGGACCTACAGACAATAGATCCTACCCAGTTTGGCTTTGTCAAGGGCAGATCCTGCCTTTTGAACCTGGTTAACTTTTTCGAAACTGTCACCAAAGCCATAGATGAAGGGAAGGTAGTCCACACAGCCTATCTGGACCTTGCAAAGGCATTTGATACAATACCCCACTCTGGCATCATAGATAAGCTATCCAGCTTAAATATAAGCCCCTGTGTCACAAGATGGGTTGCAAACTGGCTCAAAGACAGAACCCACAGAGTGAGAGTTGCTGGAGCCATGTCCGACCCGAAACCGGTCACAAGTGGTGTCCCACAGGGTTCTGTCCTGGGATCACTCTTGTTTGGTATATACTTTTCCGAGGTACAGGCAAATGTGGGAGGACTATGGCTCACCAAGTTCGCAGACTACTGCAAACTGGGCGCCATAATCGACACTCCAGCTGACAAACATCCTTCAAAAAGGTCTCACAGAGACAGATAACTGATGCCAGTGCCATGGTTTAAAGCTAAATGCCAAAAAATGTATAGTCATACCCTTTGGCAAAAACAATGTGCCCACAAATTACCACATAGGCGGAAACCCATTAAGTACAGAGAAAGTTATTAGGGACCTGGGGACCCAAGTTGATGGCAATCTCTCCTTTGAAAACCACATTGCCAAAGTGGTTAGAAAGACCTTCTACATAGCCCACCTCATCATGAAGGGTTTCACATCTAGATCAAGAGAGGTAATCGTGCCCCTTTATTCATCCCTCATCAGGCCCATCATAGAATACAGTGCCCCTTTTGGGATGTACCTTACCCGACACCTGCAGCAATTAGAAAGACCCCAAAAGTATCTCACCAAGAGGATCAAGGGTCTCAAACAGATGCCATATGCTGCTCTGTTAAAAAAAAACTCCAGCTCTACTCGGTTGCATACCGCCTACTTCGAGGCGATCTATGCCTGACATACAAAGCTATGTCAAATCCAGAATTAATGGACACGCTCCACCTCAGTAAATCTAAATCCCTTAGAGCCACACGCTCGAGGGACTTTAACATCAGCACAGAAATAAATAGAACTTGCTTGGAGGGACAGGTTCATAACCCAGAGGCTCCCTTCGCTCTGGAATAGAATTCCAGTTCATGTGAGGCAGAGCACCTCACTGAATCTCTTCAAGAAGAATCTCGATAGGTGGATGGGGCATCGTAGGTTTGTCCCAGGGATTACTCCTGTGTCACTATTCGACAGAGGCGCAGTAAACTAAACCTTAAAGGGCACAGTATACTCAAATCAAGGGGTGGCGTAAGCCATACAGAATCGGGCTAGGCTTACAATTGCCCCAGGGCAGATAGCCTAGTATGAACCTTTGCAATGTCACTATTGTCCCATATTTTCTCCACTTTTTTGATGACCGTCTTCACTGTGTGGCATGGTGTTTTTTTTTTTTTTTTTACCCTTCTCTTGACTGCCTTTCAACAATGAGATCCCTTCGATGCTTTGTAAGCTCTCTGCAAACTATGGCTTTTGTTATAGCAGTTATTGTTAGGAAAATCCTACTAGGATAGCTGAACTTTATTTGGGGTTAATCAGAGTCTCTTTCTTTAATTGATAGCGGGTGTGTACCCAAGACTGAATGCTGTAATTAAATCAAAAGGTGCTTCAAGTATTTTAAGGGTGTGAACACTTATGCAACTAGTTTATTGTACATTTTTATTATATTTCTTCCCCTAACAGATTTGTTTGCTTTTCAATTGAATTGTACAGGTTACAGGTCACATTAAAGGTGGGAAAAGTTTTGAAATGATTGATTTATTGTGGTATCAGAACTGTATATTCTAACTGCAAGAGCCGTGATGGACTGTAGTTGTGGCAAAGGAGTCTTTGTTGTGAATTGTTTTAGGAACAGGATGTCCATGCTAATATTGCATGATGTGCTTTGTGCAGTAAGACTTCAGAATATTTTGCTTTTCATTTTACCGTATTTACTTTAAAGGGTTGATGAGCTGATCCTACGTACCCTTTCTAAGTTACTTGGAACAGAGCTACAGATGCACAATCTGAAGAACTTTGCTGTTTTACACAGTTACTCAGGGGCTCAAGATTAATGTTCGACATTCACTAATTTGCTATTGGTGGTACTAAATTACTTAGACTTGCTACTGTAGAGGTGAGTAGGCTTGGGATTGTACAATGGAAACTAGGTAGAAGGCTGAAGCTGAGATTTAAAATGCATATGTTGTACATGGGGGGGGGGGGGTACATAGGTTTTATTTGAGTGGGAGGCCCAGCTTGGTATAGCTCATCTTACAATGAAAGCCCTTTCACCCAGGGAGAACCACTCCAGATTACAAGTAATGGTGCCAAAAGTATGGAGGTGGAGTATATGGAATTCCATAAATTAAAATGGAATTGTAGTAAAATAATGCAAACAGTAGTAAATTACTACTTAGTCAAGCACAGTAGTGGCAGTGCTTGGAAAACATCTTGATAGAGTGTAGATAAATATGTAATGCACAGCTGTGTACAGAGATGAAAAGCAACATAGCTGAGCATCGATACAAAATAGGACTAGAGCAGTCAAGTAATGAGCCAGTCCTGTGACACACACAGGGATAGAAACATGACTGCTTCCAAGATGATGTGGGTTTTAGTAGCAGTCTGAACAGTAGAAAAGCTGTCTGGGTGGGGAAAAAGTCGAAGTGAAACTTATCCAGAATGTAAGGAGGTCCTCCACCTGGTGGAGGCCCAGAGATATGTGCAAACCAGTAAGTATGTTGGCCACCAATGTCACATTATTAATAATTGTTCTACTTCAGGTAAGGAGATGATGCTTACAGAGGTGCATTGCCGTAAGTGCTTGTAAATGCAAGGGCAACTTGCAGCACTACAACACCATTAGTAAATGCTCCTGATTTTTGCCAACAGGAAGCTCTGTCTGTAGGTCTTCTCTTTTCGTGGTAGGAGTTTCCCCAACAGCAAAGTTATGACATCCTTAGCGTGATCCTCCAAGGCTACTGAGAAAACAAGGTACCATAGCTGAGAAGGCCAGTGTCAAGAGTAAACCCTTAAGAACAGGACTTTAAATCCCTGTTGCTGCATCTGGTGACTGCAGCTGTTTGGTGGGAATGAGGCCTTATCCTTTGCAGCCTGTAAAAGTGCTCACAATTAATAGCCTAATTGAATGATGTAGCATTGGCATATGGAGGGAACTACTTTTAAACACCTGGTTCATCTAGCAAAAGGTCACTTAAGTGGCAAAGGCTGTTATCAGGTTTGCTAATTGCAACAATGCTTTAAATAGCCAATTACCTTAAGACTTTTTTAATAAAAGTACCCTAGATGCCTTAAAATTTTCATCTCTCTGTGCCTGGTTCTGTGTAAGCCATTTCAAATTCCCATGTTTTGTGTTTTTTCTTTTGGGGATGAGATGTGCTCTATACTTGGTTGCATTATGAGCTGCTTTGCTTCATTATGCAATGTCTTCATATTACCTTTCTAGGTAACCAACTACAGTCTTCTCCCAGCAGATCATATTGCATATCTTTGACACGGTCACTTCTAGTACAAACCTGTTTGTTTTTTTTTTTTTCCTCGTGCTCCTTAAACTGCCTCTTATTTACTTCAGTTTGCCACTACTTTGCATCCTCCATATTGTACCTAATATTTTACCCAAGTCACCTGTGCTACCCAACATCATTTAATATTTCATCCATGCTTGTACATCTCATACTTTTAAACCAAAATGATTTTGTAAGGAATCTAAACAAAACAGTTTACACTGTTTTGCATTTTATATCTTTGACAAAGCTCTCTGCTGATAGAACACCCTTTTGCCTACAGTGCAGGTAGGTGTACTTGATTGTATTCAGAGGCAGGAATAGTTATAAGCAAGGCAACTATACATAACCCACTCCTGCTTTTTAAGTATTCATGCACGGACCATAGCTGACAACTTAACACAGTTCCTAACACACACCTTCCCTTACAAGATGCATACAACCTTCTAAGGTTTTAGTTTGATAAGCGGACCCGTTTCTCTTCCATGCTACAGCTTTGTAACACTAGTAATGGGTAACTGTCCTCAGTACCATCCCTTCCTCTTAAAATTCAGCTCTTACCAACCTGACCTCATGTAAATACTACCAGACCGCCACCATTAGGACTTCACTTCAACATGCTGCTCCCTCCCTCCCTGATGCATCAACATTGGCTGCAGGTGACAGACACTTGTGGTGAGAACTAACCTTAAGGGCTGTATAGCCAAGGCTAGCACTCAAGGTTTCTTGACTTTTTGAAGTTCTAGTACAGAATGCTTTTAAGTAACCACATACACAGGTTTCTTTAAAGTAATGCAAAAAGCTAGAAAAGAATCCTTTTAATTTTAGGAATGCTGCAATAACTTCAGTAAGTAGTAAAACAGGAGTGCCGTTAACATCTTGACCAAGCACTGAAAGTCTGAATCTGTACAAGTCTTTTCAAGCAGAGATGTTGCACCCTTCTCTATGTATCTGTAGGTAATGAAAATGGCATCCTTTTGGAAGAGCACATAGAATTTTAAGCTTAATACTCTTCAGTGCAGCTGTCTGATTTTAAGTAATGTTTAGGATTAGCACAAAGTATGGGCAAAGCCAGAAATGTGGGGACAAATTGCCAAAACAATCAGGGACTGCTTTAAGTATTGCTGTTAAATTTTAGACTGATTGTGGATTTTGCTTTAGCATGCATTTTCTAAAGGATATGAAATCTGTGGTGCAAATGTTTGTTCAGTGACTTCAGTCTGCAATGATTTGTTTAAACACATTTTATGAGGAACAGACCCAAAAAATGTTTCAAAAAAATCCAGACCACCTGCAAAAACTAGAAGGCTGAGGGGTAGAATTCTGGGAATATTTTATAGAAACTCACTATTATATTTTCAAACAGAATTTAAAGATATAATTTGTTTTAAACACATGGGGGAGGGGTAAGGAAATATGCTGCCATCCGAAGAGAAGGTGAGCAAAGATCAACCAAATGTTGGTCTGAGATGATATCAAAGCTAAAGTTGTAGCAACATCAACCACCTGCTTACAGGAAAACTTGCATGAAATGCCATCTGGGTCTGTCTGTTATTGCAGGAAAACTCAAGTCTCTTCTTGCTGTTTGTCTAATTCCATTCACCTTCCTCAACATTAACATCTGAGACAGTATATCAACACTGCTTCAGTAGAAGATCATCTCTTTTTCACAACCACAAGAGTAATGTAACCTAGAACAAAAGTATCTTGTAGAACAAACACACCTATTTTGAATCCAGAGTATGATAATGTGAAGACTTCTTTTTTTTTTTAATTCCTCCTTGATTTAGACTAAAGTCCCTTGCCCTTGGTAGTTGGCTTCTCTGTCCTTGCCCAGTAGCTTTTAGTTTATTTCCACACAGTAAAATCAGCCATTCACCGGTAGTAAACGCCTTGCTGTCTTTGACTGCACACTGTTACAAACTTCACATATTTAACACTGGGAATAGCACTAACATGAGCTATTGTGTGAGTGCACCTGTTCACTGTTGTCTGTTTAAAATTACAGACACTAAACCATCCACAGTAAACGACTGCCAGCAATATGTACTACTCAAAGACAATATCTACACCAACCCATCAAACGCCTACAAAGAAGCTGAGACATCATAACTGTAAGTAATAAAGTTCATTGGAAAACAAAGACCTCTTGAAAAGCTGTCTTCTTTCAGAAGTCTTGCTTGCTCTTTAGCCACATTTCTTGTAATGGTAAAATCATCATAATGGCAATAACGTTTGACTGGACAATTGAGTAGCTAACACTTTCCTGTGTCCCTCCGTGGGAGGGAAATACTTTGACTTAATTTCTGTGTTTCCAGTACTATTTTTACTATTTCATTTTGGGGTACACCTGCACTAAATGGAACATTCACATGCACATTCCTTTTATAACCAAGTGTTTTGGAAACTTACACCAATTAGTACTACACTTTGACAGTGTTTTTTTCATTCGTGAAAAACTGAATTGTAAATTGGTCGTAATGTAATTCTCCTTCATCTCAGATATGACCACATCAGGAAGTGGCACCATTTTGGGAAGCAGACAGTAACGCTGAGAAGTGCCTATCTTCACAATGGCACATTATAGCAAGAGTGCTCCTCCAAGGTTTAAGCAGTTATTTCCTACTGATGCATCAAGACGTCAGATATTGCTTGTTCATATCTGCATTAATTCCAAAATCATGCTAAAGTATCAGAATATTTCTTCTTAAAGCATACATGACTGCAGACACAATTGTAGTGATGTTTGACCTCTGTTTAATGCATCTATAGAGACTGAACATTTGTGTAATGTTTATTTTGTATTGTAGTAACTCACATTTTCTAAATATCTCAACGTTCAGCTAACAGAACTGCATAGCCTCATATGAGTTGTATTTAAAAAAAACTTGCTGGCAATATGTGTCTTGCTTGAATGGTTACTGAGATTATAAGCTATTTATATAGTATTACAGGATTAATATTCACTGCCATTATTTTGGCTTATAAAATCAGTTTAAAACCTCAAACTGAATGCCACTAATTAGTTTGCCATTCAGTTTTCTAGTAAGAGTTTACAGAGAGATGAGTATTTGAACTGTAAGGTTATAACTTCATTTTGTTTCCCCAAAGGCTCAAGCCACAACCACTGTGAATTAAAAGTACTCAACTCAAAACGGCTTTGCTGGAGGGAATTAAAGGGATACCCACTCCAAATTACACAAGTCTGTTTTATATATATCGGCCTCCTCCATAGTCCATGTCTTGCACAGTCTTTCATAACATTCTCCTTGGGATTTTTTAAAAATAGTGACCTTGGGGAAACTTCAATGTCACTAGGTCAAACGATACACTAAGAGGTTGATGGGTATAATTTGCATAAGAAATCTGGGTAAAGCCCAATAAAATGGGGGGGGGGGTGAAGGATTTGAAGTCTGAAATACAAATGTATTTCGTCATTTAGTCACTTCAATCCTTGGATTATCCCAGTATTTTGCTAGAAAGCCACACATTTTAAGGAAGAGACCAAAAATATGAGCTGAAAATCTGGAGAGGTGTGATGCAAATAAACACTGTTTTCAAACATTTAGGACAAGATCAATGTGGTAAGCAAGCAACAAGACCAGTCTCAATGTCGACAGCCAACAAGACCAGTCTCAATGTCAAATAGTCCCTGTATTTGAGCATTTATACTATTGACCGTAAAACAGTTGCCTTCAAACTCATACCTATCAACTGTACAGATTTTCACACAATGTCCAGATTTTTGCCTCATATTTTTGGTCAACATTAAAGTTGTTTTTCTGGCAAATTGGTAAGAAAATCATTTAAAGATTGAAGTTTAGAAAATGTAATGGACACCTGCTTTTCAGACTTCATACCCTTCAGAAAATTCATGTTAATGCACAACCTGTGCTATCAACTTTCTAAATTTTGTAAGGGCATATTTAGTGTCTCTAGTTTTGGGCCTTTGTCCCACTTTTATGTATGGCTTTGTCCAGATTTCTTGCTCTGAAGTTGAGAGGTATGTTCAAAATCAAAGTGCTACTAAACAGCTTAATTGGCCCTCTCTTCAATTTAATTTGTCGAGTCTTTTCTGAAAGTTAATGCATATAAAGTAACAACCACAAAAGACTGGTCTGTATAGCTTGCTTAACAATGTAAACACTATAGCAACAGTTCAATTCTTTTGTGCAAACCTAGAAGTAGTTCCTAGTAGAAAACCTTCATTTTTTTTTTTTTTTTTTAACTGATTTTAATTAAATTCTTGCATTGTAGACAATGGCATATTCATTTTCATTTTTTATGAATTATAAAGGTTTTCTTTTTAACAATTATTCACTCTGTTACACTGCTCAGTTCCTGTCTTCTGAATCTAGTCTCCCCTTTCTTTCTGATGTAGGTACTGTTCGCACAAATTCCATTTAATATGTAGTTTGTACATCCTCTCTTGTAAAGATCTGCCTCCAATTCATTTAGTCTTCTTTACAGTGTTCAGTACTTCAGTTATACTTTTACCAGGAAATAGAAATTTAAAATCGAAATAATGTAATGCTTTGGTAGTCAATAGCATTATGTTTAGTAAGGCTTTAACATGCCTGGGCAATTCAGATCTTCTGTACCAGCTCAAAAAAAAAACATTTTTCTTTTACAGCTGTTTACTCCTCCAATATTTCTGACGGAGTACCCTGCAGGGAATTTATAAACTAATCTGCTTGTTGCATTAACGATTGTCTGTCCCATCACACCTCCCAGCATTTTTTCTCTGCCTGAGGAAATATTCTCCAAGGTCTGCTTGGGGTATGGAAATGCCTATGAACACTTCTAGCAATAGTCCTAAACATTCTGGACTTTGTGTACTTGGGAGCTAAACAAATGTCCCCATATCTTTGTGTGTGTGGGGTTTGTCAGATGATGGATGTTTTGGAAACTTGTGGTACATTGGGGTTAGGGGAATTTATTGGGGTTAGGGGAATTTACCCTTTTCCCCACTGTAGAGTGATCCCGGAATTGGTATATAGTGTGTGTTTGTGTGTGTGGGGGGGGCTTGCTCCTTGGAAAAAAAACAGATTTTGGTTTTGTTCTAGTTTTCAGAAACTCAAACTATGGTCATGAGCATATGAACTTCGAGTTTCTGAAAACTCTATATTCTGACATCCGATTATTTATCGTACAGTATTTATATGCTCTACTTATCCCTTTTTAACAGCAACTTCTGTTCTAGAAGAATTTTTAAATGGAGTCTAAAACTGTTTGTTTAGCTCTCCACTATCTTTGTCAGTCTGTGGTAGGGAAGGCTGAGGGCAACCTCTAACCTTAGTTCGAATTTCTGCTTTGCTTCATCCCAGGCTTGCATCTACCTCTATTTGCTCTCGAGCTTCCTCTTGCCTATTTTTGTATACCCTGCTTGCAGTCATTCCTATTGGTGTATCTCCTTAATTCATTCATGTGCTGGCTTGGTTTGTACCCTATTTCTGCGCCCCACCCCCATTAAATCGTCATTCTTTTCCACTTTGATTCACAAACTTTTGTTTTGTTGTGCATGGGAGCCTTAATTGGATAGTTCTAAAGCATCACATAAGTTCTATAATCCTAAACCAACTTGTTCTTTGGAAGAATTGCCTTAAATCGCTTCTTGCCCTCCTTCCTCTCCACTCTCTTATGATCCACTGGGATCTCTAGACCAACTCTCTACACCAGTTGTATTCACAAGTGAGAGCAAAAGCACAATTCTCTCTGCTGTGAAAGTAGTGTCCTGTAGTCAAAGCCACATTCTTGATCATTTAATGTAAATGGAGTACACTGCAGAGCAGGATACTGAAAGCTGAAACCATCCTGCAGTAGCAGTAAATAGCTGAAATTGTAAATTTACTGCTCAAGTGTCTGGCAGTGCTTAATAGCTTATATGTGAAGTATGAGCCACTGATGGGAGACTTTTTTGAGTTAAGTTATATGGCAGCACTCGGTAAGCTGGTATTAAGTGGAATGCAACCCACTGAGCCCGTGTTAAGTATTCTGATTATTGTGCTCTCAACAGGAGAGGGCTGAAAGGGGGGAGCATATATGCAAAATCTGGCCCTGCATGTCTGTGTGCACAATGCTGACTGAAAGCCAAGGAACATCCTTGCTCACTTCACACACATTGAAAAGGCTTGCATTCTCTTAGAGCACTTTGCAGACAGCCATCCACTGGAGAGCTTGTGTGCAGGTAGTAACCTTGCTAGTTAGTGGTAATCATGGCACACTTGAGGGACTATTGTCATGCAGTGCTGTGGGCAGACATGCCTGAATTCATCGGGCAGAAGCTGCACATGCCAAATATGGATAGTGGAGGTAACACATCACTTGCAGTGTTTAGAACCACTTTTAACATGTTGCCTACAAAGCCTTCCTTGTAAAGTAGCTGGGGTGGAAACTCCTGACTGCAACCTTACTGGCCTCTCTCTTGTTTTGAAGTGAGTAATTCACTGTAGGTGCCTACAAACAGTATCTGAAAGTGCATAGGAGATGTTGAGTAAGAAACAATGAGATGGCTACACCCGTTTAAGCAAAACAGCTCTGTCTCTCATGCATGCACACACATACTATGTGGTCCTAAAGTTTGTAAAAAAAGCTTCAAATAATTGCCTTCTTACTGTTCCACAACTGTCCATTTTTGGTTAATTTTGGAAATCCTGATGCAGCCAACCTCTGAAATATTTAACCGTTAACTTCTTTCTAATATTTTTAGCATGAAATTTTTCCAGTCTAAATTTCAGTCTGTCATGTGACTTGTATGATAAGAACATGCACAAAACAACAGTTGTATCCTTGTTCCAGCATGGTGTTGCTATGTCTACATTCATTAAATGCATTTTTCAGCTCACATGCTCTTTTAAAGAATATTTGCTTTGAAGGATTTCATGTCCATCTTGCTACAAAAGTAGGAACCAGAGAAGGCAGAATTGTCCCTTTAAGTATAATGTAACTGCTCTGTAAGCTTTTACATAAAAACTCCTATGACTTTTTGCAGTTCTGTACAGTAGTCTTTGGTCTTTCGTATGCAAATCTTTTCAGCTCAAAAAAACAGTGCTCATGTTCAGTAGTTTTTAAAAGCTAAGGATGCAATCCGTGAAGTAACTTGAAACGCTGATAAGAATTGTATTAAACTGTACAAGGTATTCTCCCAACTACTCTAGTTTTGATTTTTATTTGAAGAAACTAGTTCACGCTGAGTCACTTGTGAAGATGAGATTGCTTTTTACTCGCCACTAATAAAATTAATGCAGAAGCTGTGTTGCGTTATGTGCATGTAATGTGTGTGTGTGTGTGTGTGTGTGTGTGTGTGTGTGTTTTTTTTTTTTTTTTTTTAACATTACTGGTCATAATGAGACAAACCTATATAAATTACTATGCAGGTAAGCAGTGTTATGAGATGAAAGAGAGATTTAGATCTGTGCGCACATTTAGGTTCATAGATTAATACTAAGCTAACTGCCCTTGTGAGCCATTTTAAACCTAGTCAGTTATCCCTTGTGAGACTCAAAACCCTGCACCTTGTGTTTGTAAGGCAAACACCTTAACCATTAGGCCACCCTCCTAACCGAGCAGCCAGATTTATTTTTAAGAGCTTTGTTGCATTTCTGTTGACTCTCGTATATCCTGTGCAGTTAATGTAATGCAAGACGGTGTAGTTTCCAGTAAATACTGTAGCATGTGAAGGGGTTGGGGGGGATAAAGCTTTTCATGAAAAACAAATTGCTTTTCACTCAACATTTTGGAATGCTTTGTACTTAATTCATCCTATTAATATTTACAGGGAGTCTGTAGTCAGTCTGTTGCAAAGATAAATACACCCTATGTAGTATTTGGCCTCTGCTAGGACAAGACCTTCTAGATGCCACCCCTGCCAGGATTGGAAGAGTTGGATGTTTGGGTGGGGATCAGTTTGAAGATCCTGCAGTCTCTGTCTATATAGCTGCCTTAGGAATTGCATGCATAGGGGCATCTCAAGGCATGAGCGACCTCCAATACAGTGGCACATCACTTAAGCTGTGCAAGACTGCTTATGCTACAGCACACGGGTGTCGTCAGTGTAGCTAAACAAGCTGCCTGCCTTCTGCTAGGATGGGCAAGCCATTGATCACACAATGCCATCCTCCATTACTGTATCCATCCTATCCTGTTAATTGACCATGGATCATCAGGGGTACAGTCGGGCCATCATGCCCAATGAGGATGGATTACAGAGGGTAGCTTCTTCAGCAGAATCTTACATTTGATATTGATTTTTGAAGTGGAATGAATGTGGACATAACTGCTGTGAGGGTAGGCTGAAAGGGAAGGAAGTAAATTGTTTGAGAATGGGGAAAAGCTGAGATGAGTTTTGAATGGCCCTGTTGAAACGGAATTGTTGGACCAAAGCATGTATTTCTTTGGTTCCAGTAGTAGTTTTAATTTGTCGAGTACCATTATGGGTTGGTGTGCAGTTGTAAAACAGTTGACTACATGACCCTCTTGAAAATTAGTTTTGGCTACAGTGGAGAGAGGGTTAGCTTGTAATATCAAGGGTCATTATTAGAACCATGGGGAGCTCATCAGAAGATGAGTAGGCACTAGATTATGTAGATCTTTAGGGAACCATGGGGAGCTCATCAGAAGATGAGTAGGCACTAGATTATGTAGATCTTTAGGGAACTGATTAAAGGCCGATACACTGTGTGTAAACTATGTATGTATTTCAGACTGTTAATGCTGTTCATGGGCATTTCTGGGTAAAGTTGTGCCTATAAACGAGTGGCCTAGTAGACTTGAATACTAGTTTTATTAGCGGTGGATTATCCAGTGAATTCCTATGGTGCCTTTGCTTGATCTTAACCTGCATTAGGAGGCGGCTTGTAAGCTATCCTAACCCTTCTGTGGTCCCAAACAAAAATTTTTCCTTTCTCATGTTTGTTACGTGCTTCTCAGTACAGTAGCGAGTTGATTATCCAAACTAATCAAACTTACATTAAACTGGATAAAAAAACTTAATTTTTTTTTCTGCACTCAGGAATACAAGTCCAGTGAACAATAAAGAATATTTTTTTACACACAAGCAGGCTTAAAGTTCAAAAAATGTGCACAAGTTAATAATGTATAACGTTTACATAATTGGACTTTGACTTTATTTTTATACCCGAAAACTTTGGAAGACTGGGTTTAGATAATTGATGTTTCGGATAAGCGACTCTCTACTGTAGTACTGTTTGTTTCAAGTGCCAAGTTTATTTATCTCCACAATTCTACACTGTCTTAAGAACATCACAATTTGTTCCACTGTCTTGTTTAGTATGTGCAAAATTGCAGTTTGTGCATGTGGCCTTGTGACTGCTTTTGTTTTCCTAGAGTCATTACGGATCAGTAAAATAACATTTAAAACTTGTATGTACTGTTGCAGTAATTGCATTGATATGTCTTAGTGTGGCTTTAAAATGGTGGTTGGATTCAGTGCAGTGAACAGCATAAGGTAAACTCTCAAAGCTAACTTGGTTTATACTGTGTGCAGACCATTAGTTTAGTTATTAGTACAGTGGAGAGTTGATTATCCAAAATGTTTTATCTGAACGCAGCCTTTCAAAGACTTTGGGTAGGAAAAATCATATTCTGAATATGTAAATGTTATACTTTGCTTGTGCATGTTTTTTGAGCTTGTAGCCCAACTGTGAGAGAAATTCCTTTATCATATACTGAAATCACTGAATGGTTGAAAGGTATATTGCCTGCATGCAGAAAAAAGATTTTGTAAGTTTTTTTAATCCAGCTCAATTATTTGATTATCCAAGCTACTGTAGGTCCCAATTTGGATAATTGCTTCTGTACTGTATGGTTTAGGCTATAAGATGCCAATGGGCTTTATCATGCAGCTTATTCTGTAGCTGCATTACTGAGGTAGTCACAACTGGCTTTTCCCGGTTAGGGGTCGCCACAGCGGAACTCTGGTCCGCTCATGATTGGCAGTGGATTTTTACGGCGCCGAGTTGCCAGCCCAACCTTCAATGAAGGCATGCCCATTCACACTCACCTACCTGCGTCTTTAATGTCACTCGACTGAGGGGAGGACATGCAGACTCCACACAGAGGGTGCTCTAGCTGAGAATCTAGCGGGAGAACCTCTTGCTGTGAAGCAACAATGCTAACCGCTGCACCACCGCGGCTCAGTCATAACCACTCCACTGCTTCTGGATAACCCCTGAAGAGAAGGATTTGTCGGAGAGGGATTTGTCAAGTAGGTCTTGACTGACTGTTTATCTCATACCATGTCAGTGTAACTTACCCGCATATATGACCTAATGAATTGTACTTGCACAAACAAAATGGAAGGCTTGGATGCAAGTGGTAGGGGGTGGGGATAAGTTTTCCAAAGACCTTTGTGCAGAATCTACTATCACCTTAAACATTATCCCTGAAGAATAGCCTCAGTTTAGTTTAGTTATAGCTAAATTGCTTCACCATGTTTGACACGGTACAGTATGCAGTTACCACCTAGTGAAATGGGGAAAGGTAAAAGAATAAAATCTGAACAGCTCTGTAGTAGTGCATCTGTGTAGTACAGACCACATGCATGGGTCTGTCTGCTTTTGTAAATATTTGAAAAATAAGAGTATCCATTTTTAACTTTCACACACCACTGGCTCCTTGTAGTTTGCTGTAATTGTATATGGAGATGCCTTGTTAAGAAAAGTAACTGAGATGTGTCTTTGAAAAGTTTTCCATTGTACTAGGTATGAAATCATGAAAATGGAGATGCATTTTAAAGGAATATGGCATAGCACATCAGAAACCTCATGTCATGAAATTTTGAAGTGGTATAGCTGAACAAGTGTGTAACAAGGGGTATAGGCAAGTCTAAGAAATTTAAAGTATATTTGTACCCATGAATGATTTACATACAGTTACTGAGTTGAATAACAGCCTTGTATATATGGAGTGATTTGGGTATAAAATGGCTTGTCTAAAAGCACAACAAAAGCTAATTTTATTAATTTGATAAGTGGTTCTATTATCTCAATAGTGGGACTGTTAGGCAAGGTGTTTTTGGTAAGCTATATGGTAGGCTCTCGTTAGTGGCAGGGTTAGGATTGGCAGGTGAGAGGTTGTACAGCCCCCAACCCTGCAGAACACATCTGAGTTAACCATAGCCCACAGCCTTACATGTTACTCTTATCAAAAACCCTTTCACAACAGTGTAACTACCAAAGATGGTCATGCACACGGCTTGAGAGAGTTTTTGCTAACCCTGATCCAGAAACACTTGAATGCATGATTGTGTGCACACACTACTAAATCTGTGCCACTACATAGCCTTTATTCTAACCGTAACCAGCAAACCTCACTTGCTTGCAAGCATATTTTACATCCCAAAAGAACTCTAGGTGAACAAATGTTTAATACTTCCTGAAGCTGACAAATTAAACCTTTTGATTTTAGAGTAACAGCAGTAGTCTGCCTGAGATGTGCATTTGACAGGCTATACTGCAACCTATACAAGAGCCAAATTTATATGACTAGAAACCTGGGAAGCTTATTGAAATTGGTTTAGAAAATCGTTTCTGTGCTTCATAGTATTTGTTGAGGGGAGGAGCAGTTGGGAGTATTTATCAAGAGGCTCCCAAGAGTCTTCCTTGATGAGAAGCTAGAGGAGGACTGTAGGTATGTAACATGCAAGGTGATTTTTGGAAGTACTATGCATTATCTGGATTAATGCATACCTACCTAATAGAATGCATTGCATTTCAGAAGGAGCCTGATGCATTCTAACCCCCGTTTTTTAAAGTTTGAGTGGCTCCAGAAGTTTTATTCAAAAAATCCTTCACAAAGCAGGAACATTGGATAAAAATGATGGGGAGTTGTAGATGTGCATCAAGAGTCATAGGCTCACCGGTACTTGGTGAGCTATTTCTCTGTGAAGATCTTAAGAAGGTCCAGCCCTACATTTCCAAAGTAGCTGAGCCCTTTCGGAACTGCCTGTATGCAAAATAGGAGGATGAACAAGGATACATTGGGACTTTTAAAATTTTTCACCTAGCCTTAAGGGATGGCGGTACTAAACCTGCGGTGAATTGGGAGTTACTAATCCATTTACTCACTTTCAGTTGAGCAGAGTAAGAGAAGTACTTCTGTTTTATGTGGAGTGAAAGACTGTACCAAAGAAAGTATTGTCTGTGGTACAAAGCTATCCTTCCAGCATGTTCTGTGGCGTAAAGACTGACTTTACCTCTTATTTCTCCAGACATTGAACTGCATCCATAGCAGATGTGATTTTTATGCATGAAGGAACATTTCCCACTTGTAGCTGATAACCTGGGTAAAGTCATCAGAGCACTTGCCCACTTGGTACTGAGCATTACGTTGCAGACATCTGTGTTCGGTTTCAGCTTCCCTTCCAGAAAGCTATTAAAGTTTTCAGACTTTCAAAAAAAAATTTATTTAAAGGCTTTCCCTCTCATCTGACTATCAAGCCTACCATTGATGTGATATGTCTGAGGGGCATGGGTCCTCTTTTAGGCTATCATGAGGGTGCTTTGTGCTCTTGCTGGCATTCCAGTAAGGAGGGAATTTTTTCATTTATAGTCTTAACCCTGCCACTAGCAGTGACATGGGCATTTCCATCTTTGCCAATGCTTCTTTGTCCATGCAAGCATGCATGTGCTGACAAGGGCTACTGTAACTGGTTTGGGTGGCCAAAGCCCACATCTTTCCTTTTACTGGTTGCTTACATAATGATACTGGTTGCTTACATAATGACACTTCTGCTGTCCAGCTGAAGCCCTTTTATTGGAGCAGTAATATGATTTAGGTGGGAACTATTGCTCCCAGCCCACCCCAGGATGAGCATGCTTAAATTCTGCCTGTGCTGTCAAGCAGTTTAATCTAACTTGGGTTGCCTGGTCTGTAGTCAGTTTTTTTTCCTCTACACCACTGGCACAAGCATTGGGACTTTTTTGAATGAGAATTAGCAGAATAGTTAGACTTGTAATCGGTAGGGTTAAAGGTAAAACTGGGACTTTCAACATCTTGCAAGCAGTTACTAAGACTTTATCAGTTTGGCAAAAGCTAGGGGATGGAGAAGGTAATTTTGTACTATTAAGGTGAAACATTTTAGTGAATAAATCTTTATTCAAATCTATTTAAATTCACCAATTTGATTCTTTGGCTTGCAGGTTCCAATAGTGAAAAACAGGAAGGACTGCTGATGCAGGTTGGATAGTAAAAAGTAGGCAAATGTTTAGGGGCAATTTTGAAAAAAGTGTACTAAGAGGAGAGGCTTTAATTTCCTCCTTTCTGAGGAGGAGAAACCAGTCTTTCAAGACTTGGGATGACCAAGTTGAAGCGAGTAGTATTTGGTGATTCTGAGCGAATTTACTAATGAGAAATTGTAGCAGATCTGTGGAGTAAAAAGATGGCTAAGGGGAATACTCCAGGCTCAGATGGTATACTGAAAGAGATGATCAAATATAGCTTCCTAAAGCAAGGCACATGTTTGTGTCTTTTGGCTTTTCCCGGTTAGGGGTTGCCACAGCAGAACTCCTGTTTAGGAGTCACCACAGCGGAACTCTGGTCTGCTAATGATTGGCAGTAGAATTTTACATGCAGAGTTGCCAGCCCTGACGCACAACCTTCAACGAAGGTACGGCATTCACACATGTCTACACACAGAAGACGCTCTAGCTGAGAATTGAACAGGACAACGTCTTGCTGTGAGGTGACAACGCTATCGCAGCACCACCACTGCAGGCACATACTTCTCTAATTTGTGCAGGGGGTTCCCTTCAATACAGTAAAGTGATTTTTGGTAGTTGCACAGTAAAAGGGGAAAATGCTGTTGGTGGAATTATGTACACAAACTTCAGTACTTCAGACTATAAGATTTTACAGCCATCTTAGCAAACTGACTTTTTGTATCTGTCCTCCCTAGTTCACCTTGATCCAGCTGTATTTGTGATAGGATAGAGGTACAGCCCAATAAATACATTTTATTTAAACTATTCATTTTTATTGAATTCTCACTTATGACGGGCAGTTGTACATTCATGAAAACAAAAACAGTATTAACATTTTAAGTTGCAAACATTATATATTCCTTACAGTTTTCAATATTGTCCATTCTGTCAGTCCAACATTACATAAATGGTTCAATTCCTACCTTCTCATAAAATTCGTTCCTCCTCCAAAACGGTATTCCCATTTTTCTATGTAATTTGCTCTTGCCCTTTTCTACAGGTTCCACTTGCAGTTTTAATCTCTTACTATATTCACTACTTCTAATATGGATATTTCACTTTCTAGTAAATGTTTTTTGCAGCCACCAGAATTAAACTCTGCTAGGCATTACTATGTCTAGACTATTCCATTTCTGTATCGCAGCTCAAAAATAATTTCCTTGGTTACTTCAACTTTCTTAGCCAGTATTTCTCTGAGTAGCCTGTAGAGAAAGTTTAAAGTCTGCCAACTCCATACACTGCTAAAAGATGTTCCCATTTACCCTTTTCTCCCATTACACTTCCAGCATTTGCAAACTACCAGAGGAAGAAGTCTAGTCTGTTGGGTTATAAAAATACTTGCGCAAACTCTTCCAGACTTTGCTTATTTTGAAGCAATACATATATCCTCCCATTTATTTATGAATTGTTTATCTTCCAGGCCTTTCTAACAACCTCTGATTTGTATAGTTATCATGCAATATTTTGTATGCTTTACTAATTATCCCTTAATGCCAGCTTCTGTTCTAGATTCTACTAAACTCAGTGCTGATCTTTCACTTAGGATCCCCCCTATCTTTGTCTATACTCTGATACAAGTCCTTGATGGGGAAGGCAGACTCTTGTCTGCAGTCCAAATGAATTCTTGGCCTGTTTCCATTCTGTTACCTTTCTCCCTCTAATTTGCTCCCAGTACCTTGTTTCCTTTGCCAGTTTTCTCCAGTAAATTCCAGCAGCCACCCTTGCCTATTTTGTACCCCTAACTGCAGTCATCACCTGTCTGCAGAACTTTTTCTCCATTCCCATGTTAGCTTAGTACTTTCTGCTACTTTATAAATACAAATCTGTATGGTTATTGTTCTCCTTGAGGATCTGTGTGCAAAGTTGAAATCCCTCCATATTTCCTGAGAACCCCTCCCAGTTTCATCATCCCTTTCCCCTTTGAATTGTTAGTTAAGGCTCCTATACACAACACAAGCAGAAAGCTATGTAGCTCTGAAATGCCCCATTCAGATCCGGTAATCCCAAACTAACTTGTTCTGTTGGAAGGATCAACTTTGTCCCACTTGACTGTTCCCTCAGATAAAATACTGCAACACTTTAACTGCCATCTACAACTTCTGTTCTGGTTGATTAAAATATGCATGACCTGTCCTGCTTATAAAACTAAACAGAATAACACTTTCAACACTTTATTTATCTTTCTGTCCATAAAACGGAGCTTCCAGTTTCTCAGTTTTTGTATTTTTTATTCTCTCCCCACATATGCTTAGTTGCCATAGTGGATTTAACCCATACTCCTAAGTACTTCCATTTTATCATGTCCCCATAAATATGGGTATTGCTGAACCAATTCATGTGTGGTTACATAGTTTATAGCGATTGCCTTTGTTTCATCTTAATTTTGTATCTTGAAAGGACTCGAAAATGTCTTGAGTGCGTTTCCAAACGCAGACCTGTCCCTTTCTGTTTTTATCAGGTAGAAACTAATTTTTGTAAGTAAAGCCAACTTTTCTTGATTACCATGCCAATTATATGTGAATTTATACGTCCCTTATCTTTGTGTTTAGAACCACTGGCATAGCAGAAAGAGGATACCCCTGCCTGGTTCCTAAGCTCAAATAAACCTTGGAGAGGACCCCCCCCACTTAAATTTTTGCCTCTGATCCCTCCTAAATCACCCTTACTAGAGACTGCAAATGGTTTCATTGCTGTACTCCTAAAATCCTAGCCTACTCTGATGCTTTTTGTGCATCAGGACCACCATCAACAGTGGCATTTTTCCTGCATCCAGTTTTCTACTGGATCATTGTTTTGTTGTTCTTGTCAAATGTTTGCCTTCCACCAAAAAACCCATATTGATCTTAATCAATTTTTGGCATCACCTATGCTAGTCTTTTTGCCATTATAGACCAACACTTAATTCATGGTTTGGAATCTAAATGGGTGTATATGCAGGTGGATCTAACATGTCTTTTCCATCTAGCTATTTACAGCCACTACAGCTTTCTTCCAGGATGTTGATGCTTCTCCTCCTCCTTTTAAAATACTGTTAAACAAAACTTTCCAGATCTTTATCCCGTTCTTTCTCCTAGCCTCCAAACTTCACAAGAATGCCATCTATACCAGGAGATGTTCCTGTAGATTGGCTATACGTCACCATGTTTCTCATCTTCTCCTATGAGCCTTCTCTACCTCTAACCTTGGCATATTTAATTCCTGCATAACCTTTCATTTTGTACTTTTTTCTTTATTTCAGCATTTCTCTGATTTTTGTTATGTAGATTTTCATAAAATTTCTGAAGTTTTTAAGACTGCTACAGGATCTCTTGTTTTCCTTGTAGGCTCCCTAAGATTGGCAACAGCCCTTTCTCCTTTGTTGCCTGAGACATTGTGCTAAAATCTTTTGTGTTCTGGAGTTATTTTAATGTCCTGTATATTATTGAGGTAGTCTTA